>NC_056572.1:1152588-1250088 GCF_018340385.1 Cyprinus carpio
AAATGTACAGAAAAATCAATTAAAGACGTAATCAAGTACTACTTAATAAAGCAGTCTGACAATTTGAAATATACCCATATCTTCACTTAATTGTGATAATGTGAGAACTACTATCATTTCTGTCTTTAAAATTTTGAGTTTAATATTTTATCAGCACATATATGATGGGACATGAAAATGTACTGCATAGTAGGAACGACCCAGGAGTGAGAAGATCAGAGAGATCACCGATGATGTCAGCGTAGACCTCCATCTGCCCGTGCTGCTGGGCGAGCTGAAAAGCTTCATCGCTGCAACGTGACAAAACCAGGAACTGGATCGCTGAGCCATAATCACTCAAACGCAGGAAAAACCTGTGCAGTCACCGAACATTCATCACACTCACAGAACATCAGGACGAGCAAAGAACTTGAAATAAGGACTAATGATCTGGAAAATGCACTTTCACTGGTTAGGAATACATTTGGTAAAAGAAGAGAAATGTTATCATTTAATTTCCTAGACACACAGGTTTTTGGGGTTTCTCTCTTTACTCACCTGGCCACCATTTTGGCTCCTTCGATGGACTGAGTTTCTCGTACGATGCGCACAGCCTCCTCAGGGCTGTTAAGATGCTCCAGTAGGATTCGAATGACGTTGTCCCAGTCTCGTGCACTTTCATAGGCCATTGCTGCCTCTTTATATCTATACACATATGCAAAATTTGGAAAGTGGCAAATCAGGGAATGTGTTTCTTGAACGTGGTTTTATGATAATGTTCATAACATGTGGATAAACACACTAACTTTCAGAATTCAAGTATTCCTATTCAGAGAGAAAAAAAACCCATTAATTAAACTGAGCTGAAAACACATTCCATACTTCACAAGCCTGATTTTCAGTCAATCAGAAAAAAAAAATAATAATAATTTGCATGCTGAAAATATATTTTTTTCTTTTTGAAACAATGCACAATGCTGTATCTCAGTTAACACAGTAGTACACAACAGTCAACAGCAAAAACAACTCTTTAATTCTAATGAGAGGGTGGATTTTTTTTTTTTTATTCTGAAACTGAGGATGTTTTTTATGCATATTGGTGGAAAATCTTTAATAACAGTATATACATAAATATTAGGGCCGGGACTTTAACACGTTAATTGAGATTAATTAATTACACAAAAAATAACGAGTTAATTAAGATTAATTAATTACACAAAAAAATTTCCGCATTTTTAATAACTCATTTTTGCACGGCGGAACGTTTCTCACTGGATGAGTTTCGGCGGACCGATTATACTGGAGCACCAACTAGCGTTCATGACTTCAGACAACAACAAACCACAGTGAACATGAACGAAGAAGCAGACGAGACCGCTTTGGTTGGCCCCTTGCAGTATGTTATGGCCTCTGAAGCAACAGAGAGATGTTTTCTAATAGTCAGGGTTTCCAATGTTCTGAATGTACTTGACAGTATTGTGTTTTACTTAAAAAACAGTTTACAGAAGGTTCCAGCACCTATAAGCTACCTGAATTTCTGAAATGTACTATTTCTAAATTGTTTCTAAATATGCTATTGCTACACTTAATGGCAAAAATTGCACTGGTCTGCTAGACTTGGTTGAACAAAAATAAACAATATTTTGTTGCTTAAGCTTATGTATTCAGTCATTATTCAATGGTATACTATAAATCAATGTGAAAAAAAATTACATCTCACTGTTCTCAGGTCAAATATTTATATGCGATTAAAATGTGATTAATTTCAATTAAATAATTACAAAGCCTCTAATTAATTAGATTAATTTTTTTAATCGAGTCCCGGCCCTAATAAATATATTATATATGTTGTTGGAGTGTGTTTTCTTGGAGTGATTGTACTGCATTTGGTACATACTTGCCGTCCACCTCCTTTGCCTTCGCGTACTGCAGGTGGATCTTTGGGGAAGTCACATGGGGTAAGAGCTCGCCCACCTTTGCCCTGAGTTAACAGATCAAGATAAGCTACAAATCACAGGTTTCCACAGCACAGCATTCAAATCTGTGATGTTCTGCTGTGAAGTTGCGTTACCAGTTTTTGCAGCGTATGTAGACAGAGGCAGCTTTGTCATAGTACTGGCCTTTCTCATACAGCTGAGCCGCTTCTGAATATTGCTGCACACAAAAAGCATTCAGTCAACAACAAAAACAATCTGAATCACAGCATACTACTCTTTAACAGAGGCAACTGAGAGTGATTTGTATGTTAATGAACACACACTCATAAACACAAACACACACCTTCATGCTTTCCAGAATGGCTCCACAGTCTTTCTTCAGAGCTCTGCTGGGGTGTTTGATGGCCTGGTTGGCTCCTCTACGGATGTCACCCATACGAATAGACATACGAGCCACTCCTGCCAGACAGCTCTCATCATGATCCTGGAACTACAAACACACATATCAGGATCTCCTGCCAGCTACGGTCACTGAACGAGCAAACCTTCACCCTCTCTGCTCCTCTATGGTGGAATGAGATGCCAACCTCCACCCATCGCATCTTTCAAGAAGCAGCTGAATAAACCTGTTATTGTACACTACAAATATTGTTGGCTCTCAGACGAAATAGCTTTTGCAACTCTTTTGGAAGTAATGCAAGATGCAGGATCTACGCTCTATTCCATGATAGAAAAACACCCCAATAACTTGGTAAAAGTAAATGATAATCATAATTTCACAAACATGCAGACACTCACCTTGTTGTTTCCTGTTATGCCTTTCTCATAGTGAGCCAGTGCATTTGTATAATCTCCACTAGAGGGAGACACAACAACATATGACATTACATCAACAGCGATAACACTTTCTTATTCTCTCGGACTCATCTAGCAGCACAGAAAACAAGTCCATGTTACAATCAGGTACAGGAAAACGTGCATGAGCATGTGACATCTCCAAAACGTATGTAATTAACTAATCCAATGTAGCTGACTTACACGAATTCCAGCTGTATGGCATATTCTTTCGAAATAAATGGGATCTCATCAGGGTCCAGTCTTTTGGCCAGCTGTAACGCACTGTCCCAATGCTGCAGGTCCCTTCTCATCTACACACACAACAGCTCAACTGCTACAGTAATTAAAGTAACTTGGGAAGTATATACTTAGATGCACACATGTTAATTTTCATTTTTACTCTATTTTACCTCTAAAGCTGCCATCGGATAAGAAGAAGTCAGATACAAGTCCTGGGCTCGGTTGTAGTCATTGCAGAACATGGCCAAATGACCAGCCAGCAAATTTTGATCTTCAATTCCCTACAGACACAGTTAAAGAAAAACAATTCAATGCATTAAACAGTTTAAACTTCTCTTGTTCCCCAGACACAAAATTGCTCTGTTCCAAAACATGCTGCTTCGCCGCTTACTACCTAAATGGAGCCTTTTTTCAGACTGATATCATGTTTCTACAGTTATTGACATACACACTATATTACCTTGACATTAACTTACAGCAAACTAGTAAATGCTGCCGTGTGAGCATCACTTTCTCTGTGAGAGATGCATGCAATGATTTTATTTTAGGGGGCAGATGCACAGCTTTTGGAACAGCTTTGAATCAGCAGTGCAAATACTGAATGATGACTTATAGTCGCAATGCAACGGAAGTAGCGACAGATCTTTTCTTCCATACATATCCATTATCAAAAAATAATATCTTAATGTGAGCTTGAAAGAGGCAGGCTTTATGCCGACAAAATAACTGGAGTAGTCTGTTAAAAATGAAACGTATCCATGGATGAATTATTCACAGCAAGATCAGTATCATGCGTTTAGAAAATAAGACTGGTGAATTTCCATTTAATGCCAGCTTTAAAATGCTGTCTACTGAGGCATGTGCTAGCGACGTGTGGTCACACCTTGATGTCCTCTAGAGACATGACCATGCCGACATTTCCCATCATGCGGTACACTCTGATGGCCAGTTCCACCTCCATGTGATGCAGACATGCCCTGCCCAGCTCACCCCATGCCTCGCTTCTGTTCAAAGCTTTACAGATATTCCATGCATCAGAAAACCTGCACACACACACACACACACACACAGTAATAAATGTAGCTGAAGAAATCTGAAGTCAAATTAGTTGCAATCACTAACACATTATGCATCCAACAACCATGCTTCCAGAAGCATTGAGGTTTGTATTATTTGGCTTGATTTAGTCAAGCCTGCACAATAAACTAGCAATGCAGCATGAAAATACCTTTTGAGCATAACAGCCTGTTGCAGTAACGACTGGAGCTTGTCTTTACTGGTGTCACTGTGTGGGTTGTTGAGGAATGAATGTGTGTTCAGAACCACACTATTAATCTTCCCACTCTGGGTCTGACATGTCAGCTCCCCGTTATGCAACAGCAAGGGCTTATGGGAAAATGGCAACTTGGTGGCACCAACTAGAATCACTTTAGAACCTAGAAACACACACACACACACACGTTGTATTTTATCAATACCTAAATAAAACAAACTGTCTAGAACTTTGATAATTAGGGAAAAAAAAAAGTTTAAACAAAGTTCTGAAGCATTTGCATTCTTTCACTGTACTAAACAAAATATTACGTATAAGCTTAATACACAACGGTAATACCATTAATACTATTCTTCACATGCACACATGTTGATATTCTCATAACTTGACAATTTGAGGCTTATTTCTCCAAGGCACTGTCCATTTAAAATGAATTGAAAGAATGTCTAGCAGATATCAGTTTTACCCTGTATGGTGTCTTTGTGGAAGGCATATGTGTAAACTTTGTCCTCCTCATACGCCACAAACACGCCTTTATTGCTGAACCAGTTTTCCCACAATACCCCTTTAATGGCAGGAGAGAAGTCTGGGATCTCAAACACGGAATCGTTCACCTGTAGGAAATACAGACTTCACATTAGCCTCTCAGCAATGTCTCACTACTGGTCACTAAAGAGATCGTCTACCCAAAAATGAAAATTCTGTCATCATTAATTGACCCTCATGTCTTCCAAACCTGCTTGACTTTCTTTTATCTAGAAGTCAATGGTCACCACAACTGTTTGGTTACCAACAATGTTCAAAACATCTTCTGAAGAGAAGAAAGTAAGTCACACAGGTTTGGAACGACGTGAGGGTAAGTCATTTTGAGTGTACTATCCCTTTAAGAGAGGAAATATGTTTGTTTGTGTGTGTGTGTGTGTGTGTGTGCGCGTGTGTGTGTGTACCGGGCAGTATAGGAAGCTGTCACTTTTTTCATCAATAAAAACGAGACGTGTTCCGTTGGGGTCTGGAAAGACTTTGCGTACACCCACTGTGTGCCGATACTCATTCACACTTTGCCAGTCTTCAAAATAAAAACACTGAATCAAGCCGGTCTACAGAAAGAAAGATGAGCAGAAAAACATTAAGAATGATACAAATTTAGGTAAATAAGGTACATGAGGTCATGTTATATCACAAACAGTCGCACTAAAGGGAACACACTGCGCACACTTTAGTACCTTATTGCTTTTATAAAACTACGAAATGTTAAGGAAGTAAACGTTCATTAAATGCTATTTTAATAAGCATCCTTTGCTAGAGGATATATTCTATACACCATATATAAAGAACAGAACTATAATATATTATTAGCAGAAACTGGGAATGTCAATACTGGTAGATTAATTAACCACATTTAATTTTGTTTACAAAGTTTCAAGAACTCTTGGCTCTTCAACAAATACAATAGTTATTGAGAGGGAAAAAAAGAAATGCTGTTTGACTTCAGTTTACATACTGATTGCACTTTTTAGCATCTTATTTAAATTGTTAGATTGTTTTAATGTATTATTAATAATATTACTACTACTAATAATTTAAATATCCACTATGCTGGTATTGTCATGTGAAATATGATGTAAAGCTGTGTTGCTTTTCCTTGCCATTTACAAATATTACGTCTCCGCTCCTGTGGCATAGTAAAGTGTTCTTCAGATGTGGTATTTTTCATCTGTTTAATGAATGCTGCATTTTGGACATTCTATTTTTTGCATACTGTATAGTAAGGAATTACGTGATGCATGCATTTTATAAAGTATATTTAACACAAATCAATCAGCATCCATAAATTTAATAAAACGAGGTAAAGGAGATAAACGAGATGTATATGTGAATGACTCACGTCCGTCCCATAATACAGAAACTCAGAGGTGAGAGCATGACTGAGTATGCGGTATTTCTGATCGGGTTCTGGGAACAGTTTCGTCTGTCTGTCCTCCTGAACAACCTGCTCATCTCCATCAATCTTTCATACACACACGCACACACACAAATTAAAACAACAAGTTAGATCAAAAAGCTGACAGTCATAAACTCATATTTTTTTCACATGATTGTCTTCTTACCACATGCAACTGAACTTTCCCCTCAAACAAGGCAGCAGCATAGTCACAGTTCAGACACATACTGGCCACTGTTCCTAAATACTCAGTGTCTTTTACACGCTCCACACCTGAAACACACACATGCACACTTTAAGGGATAGTTCACCCAAAACTGAACATTCTGTCATCATTTATTCACCATCATGTCATTCCAAAAACCCATAAGACGTAAGATTTTGAAACGCAAATGAAAAATTATTTTTACTGAAATCTGACAGGTTTATGTCCCTCCTTTGAAAGTCCAAGTAATCAAAACTTAGACTGTCATAAAGGTGTCATAAAAAAGAATCCATATGAATTGAGCAGTCTTGTGAAGAAATATGATTGCTTTATAAGATGAACAGGTTTTTATTCACATATAAAACAATGTACATAGAGCACATCACATATGGTAAACACTGAAGCTCGTGTCACATGCTACACTGGTTCTCATGCACGGAGCATGCATGTTTGAGCTTTCCTGTTTACCATATGTGACGTGCTACTATGTACACTCTCAGAAAAAAAGGTACAAAAGCTGCCACTGGGGAAGTACCTTTTCAAAAGGTACACTTTTGTACATTTTAGGTACTAATATCTACACTTTAGGTACTAATATGCATCTTTAAAGGTACCAATATAGACTCTTTAGGTACAAAGGTGTGCCTTTTGAAAAGGAGCAGTGACAGCTTTTGTACCTTTTTTTCTGAGAGTGTATGTGTGTCAATCATTCTTTAGATGTAAATAAAAGGCTAAATCAAATCTGCTCATCATACAAAGTGATCGTATCTCTTCACAGGACTTGGATTAAACTGCTCGATGGATTCGTTTTACACCTCTGTGACCTTTTTGGAGCTTCTAAGTTTGGCTACCTGGACTTTCAGTGGCGGGATTAAAAATATCTTGATTAACCAAAGTCTTATGGCTTCAGAACAACATGAGGGTGAGTAAATGATGAAAGAATTTTCATTTTTGGGTGAACTTTCCCTTTAAGTACAGAAAGTCAATACTACGTCAGAACATTTCTTTTTCCTCTAATCTGAATTCATACTGGTTCGTACTTACCACCGTCTCCTAATGCATAAAACCATGCTCTGTTATTCATGCCTACAGCAACATGATATGGTCCCACAGCTATGAAACTAGGTTCCACCTCCACTGCAATAGCAACGGGGGACTCCTGAGAAGAGATAAAATACTATCGATAAATTATACTTTTACATTTTCTATGCAAAACATTCTGGCAAAAACACAACAAAAGGGTTGCTATGCAATTGCTTAAGTGCTCTCAATCGTTCTATGGGTCTTGCTAGATGGCGAAAAAACAAGGTACTCATAATGCACATGCTCACAAAGCTTATGGGCAGGCACTAGGCAAGCAACACTTTTACTGTTGGTCACCTTTTCCAAACTCCTAATGCTGAGTATTGAACATGAATGTAACCTATTTTGCACTGCGAGTGTGTATGATACCTCAAATAGTGCAACTTGTTGAGAAGAGCTGTGCTATTAATTTTCTAAGCAGTCAGAGATGATTAAACGGGTGTAAAAAAAATCCCTCTAACCATATCTGTAGGTTCTTTTAAGCTGGGCCATTTAGCGTCCACCCAGAGCACACTAGAAACCTTCTGCATGTCTGTGTGTCGTCTCCTTACCCCTTCCACCTGGTTGTCGACCGTAACCTCCAACAGGGATGTTAGATAGGCGATTCTAGTGCCACTGCTGTCTCCCAGTATGGGCAGCTTGGTGAGGAAGACGTGCAAAGATCCCTGCTGAGAAGATACAGCTAGCAGCTGCCCATCATCAGTCCAACACATCTGATCAAGGCCTGAGAAAGACACCCACAGAACTAAGAACTGATACTTTACACACAAATACAGTGCATGAATGTACATCAAATATTAATTCATACCTTTGGTCTCCTCATCCAGAGTGACTATAGCATACATTTCCTTTAGATCAGTCAAGTCGTGTATCTTAATACTGACAGGGAGATAATGATAATATAATAATGTTATCTAAAAGCACAGGAAGAAAATGAAATCCTTTAAATCATTAATTTTGACAACTGGCCAGCAAGTCGATCTGCCCACCGGGAAATGTGGCAGAGGGCAGTTATGCAAACATCTATTGTAAAGACGTGCATACTAATGAACACTTTTACCAGTTGTCCCCACAGGACGCAGCCTTGTTTAGGGACTGTGAGATGGCGATGCTAGTCAGGCTGTCTTTATGATTGTGGGCTTGAAACAACTCTTGGCCAATCTCACGGATGTGTGTGGAAATGACCACAAAGTAGCCATGTGAAAATCCAATCATGATATAGCCATCCCCATACCTAGAGAAAGAAAGAAACATGTGCTGCTCAGTATATGAAAGACACAACGAAATGTGCAATTATTTGATTTCAGTTATTTGTTTTTTCTTTGTTTTTTTCTGTGTAATAGCTCTTCAGGTAAAAGAAAGGTACATTACAAATAAAATGTAATATTATAATTATAAATGACCTACAGCCAGACTGTGACAGGCACATTCAAACTGTGTGTGTGTGTTTGTACCAGCGGTAGGAGATGATGTTGCCGTAACGCTGCTGAAATGCCAGTTCTATGGGGTTATCAGGGTCATTCAGATTAAACAGAAACAGGGTCTTCTTCCCCAAAGCCACACTCACCTGCAAATTAAAGATTATTTAGTCAATCTGTAGATAATTTTGCATACTCGTGAATCAAGGTATGTTTCTGAGCAGATGAAGACAAGATGAGATGGTTATTAATGGTAAACATTATAGAATTCACCTGATGTGTAGTCACAGGGTAATGTACATCAGCTGTTTTAATAACGGCTTCAAATGCAGCTAATCCTTTCAGAATTACAAACTGGAAATATTTAATAAAGTTAGTTTCCCTGTTTGTAAGGTGATGCCAGACCCAGAATTCATTTGTATTGAAATTTTATTTTTATTTGCATCCATAAAGTTTAAAATAAAAACTGCATAATCCCATATTGTGATTATTATAATTTATTAAATAATAATAACAATGATAATTATATTATTATTATTATTATTATTTTATATATATATATATAGATATATATATATATATATATATATATATATATATATATATATATATATATATATATATATATATAATATATATACATACACACACACACACATATATATATATATATATATATATATATATATATATATATATATATAAAAAACAACTTTATATAACATGAATATATAATTTAACTACATTTAATTAATTTAAAAACATTTTATATAATTTATATTTTAAATAATTTACAAGATATAATTATAAATTATCTTTTAAAGGGAGCAAGTCAGAAGACAGAGAGATATTTTAAATATATTTTTAATCATATTTTATTATAATATAATATAATTATTATATTAACTTTACTGTGATGTAAAAAAATTTTTTGCGAAAATGTAAAAAAAAAACAAAAAAAATTAAAAATATTATTGTAATATAAGATTTTGCTCTGACATTCATTTCTACCTACTGTATAAGTAATATCAGTGTAAAAATGAAGTCAAATGAGCATGTTAACATACAGTGCTTTCTCCTGGGGATGATCTCTCATCTGTTTTCATCACTGAGAACTGAACATCTGCAGGATCTGCTCTCACAGAGGTCTGAAGGGGAGAAAAAGGAGATAAATAAAGCTATTAATATGTCTGCATCAACATATACAACACCTCTCTGATGGACCCTCACGCACCTGTCGAATGGTGTCTCCCTCGTGATTGCTGATGGTTATGCTGCGGTCTTCACTGCCCAACGCCAGCAGGTTCTGAGAGCTCCAACAGCCACATGTGATTTTCTTTGTGTGCTTACCTACACGTACACACGCATGACGTGGAAACTAGTCACACAGCACTCTATTAAATTCAGTTTTCTTAAATTATCAAATTTTACAAAGAATATATAGTAGAATTAAAAGGAAAATATGCTTTTAAAACAGTTTTAAAGTTATATAAATAAAAAATTAAGAGAAGTTTATTCCATACAGCAAATCTTTTTTTTTTAAATTAATTTTCTATTAATATTTTTTATTATTTAATTTTACCCAGAACCGGAATCTTGCGTGAGGTTTGCTGGTTGTAGATGAGCAGGTTTCCTTTAGATGTGCCAACAGCCAACAGCGGCCCAGTTTTGGACCAGAGCAGAAAGGACATCTGATCTCTGTATCAACCAGAAAAAAAACAGGTGTCTCAAAAACAATCCGATTCAAAGAGTTCGCTCTCTCGTCACGTCACTCACTTCATGCCACTGTCCAGCTGTGAGGTTTTGTTAACATTTGCATCCCACAAGTAAACAGAACTGGACTTTTCAGCAAGCACAGCCAAGATATCGCCATCTTTATCCCAGTCGAGAGATACACAGTTCCTGCATGCACAAAAATAAGTATGAGCAACAATAAAAGAGCACGTCAGTCCTGCTGTATTATTGCTCTTCAGTTAATCACATCAGATCTTTCTCTTCCAATTAAGAGTCTCAAATACAAAGAAAGTGCCTGAATGCTCACTTACCCAGGGAGATTTAACTCATTCACCTTCTGTCCATGCCGATCAAAGATTTTTACAAAATTGTCAGGTCTGTGGATACACAATATATGATATACATAACTTTTAACTCCTTATTATGGATGATTAATATATGGGATGTTTATCTTTTTGCTAATGCATTGTAGTTTCCTACTGTTTTCTGCCATTTGTATTGCAAACATGATCCAGACCAGGACTTTTCTGACAGCGTGAAAACACGCTGAAAAGAGACAAACATCAAAGTTTCACATCAATACAGCTCGCGGATCAATTACATTCATACAGTATCAGGATAAAGTGACCACAAACGACATAATATTAACTAAGATAGTGTTACAAAAGTCCAGTTATTTAGGTCAACATTATTTTTATTATTAAACACGAAAATATGACTGAGTTAATCGATATTTCGCAGGTGATATTTGTTTATTTACACGCATTTACATGAACTGTTGAGCTAGCTAACTTAACTAGCCGTCGTGCTAACGCTATTCGTGACGCTCTTAAAAGCACGCTAACATTCGTCTTCACCAAAGCACATGTGTGCTTCAAACGGCAATATGCCCTTTTTAATACAATGCGACACTGCGTTGTTTTATATACGTAAAAACATACGTGCCTTCATTTTTGTTTGTCGAAAACGTTACACTTCCCAGGCTGCTTCACTCCGACGCGTCTTGATCTCTCGTAGCAACCGCTTAGCAACAGCCAATCAGCGTTCAGCAAGGCAAAACGACTGTTTACACAGAACGTAAAAGGAATTTTTAAATAAGATGATTTTTAAAGAGTTAAATAAACAAATACATAAATGACAGAGAAGTATATTTGATAATTACATTTGATTATAATTATATTTTTAATAATTATATATTATTTATTTGCTAGCCTACCACCCATCCCTCCTGAGAACCATACAAAAAGTTTTGAGATTTTTTTTAATTTTTATTTTTGTCATTGCATTGGTTGGGGCATACGAAACAAATGTAGAATACCATTTTTGAAAAAAAAAAAAAAAAATATATATATATATATATATATATAATTCATATTTTATTTCTAAATCCCTTGTAGAGTACGCCAGGGCTAAGTTATTTTAAAAAAAGACACGAAAAGGCATGTACAGGCCAAAACAATTTTTTTTTTTTTTTTCTCTAATCAATTTTTAGGTTTCAGGCTATTTTTAACCAAACTTTGTACAAAGATGATTCTCAACTATGTTATGAAAGATATAACAGAATGATTTGATATACTATTTTACTTTATACAATACGTGCATGAAATATCTATAAACTGATATCCCAATTTTATTCAATGTATCTATACACTGCATCTAATTTGCATATTAATATGTTCTTGGGGCAAACCTTAATAGTAAAAAAGAAGTGTTATAATGAGAGAAATAACTTCCATATTCATTAGAATATCTCATATTTATTAGGAGTATTGATCTATAATTTCTTGTTGTGTCTCCCCAAAATGCCAGATTAAGATCATGTTGGTCCTGGTGTCCTCCACAAATTATGCCCTGTTTTGTAAAAATTATATTCTGATTTGAAACCCCATAACATTTTTCTGAGATATTTATGACAAACAATTTGAAAATTTGCCAGATTTAAATAATTACAAAACATTATGATATTTTTCTAAGAGTGCTATATTTGATAATTCTGTCAACATCAGTCATATTTAAAGACCAAGGAGAGGGAGTGTTTATGATCAAACCTCCAAACATTTGATATCTCTAAAGCCCAGAACGTGCTCTGTACAAGACATCCAGATTTAAAACTGTGGAAGAGTCTCACTAAAATATAATAAATTATAAATATATTAAAAAGTCTATGTCTGGGTCCAAGGAGCTATTCTATTCTATCTATAGCACACCTGTACATACAATTTTGCCAATTTATATATTATATACATATGTGTATGTTATTCATATCTTTATTTTTCATAATTTGTGTTGCTGTTGTCTCTGTGTACTGGAAGCTTCTGTCACCAAGTTGGCAGTAAAGCTCTTTCTGAACCTGCAGTTTATCGAAAGGCTTCTGTCGCTCTCGTGTGACACTGAGAGGAAACACAACCATTGGGACACTGCTTTCGCACTGAAGATCAGATGCTATTGAAATGCACAAGAGGCTCTTTGGAATATTCTAAAATCACGCTCGATAACATGGTCATCAGGCTTTGTCCATACCAGTTTAAAAGCTGCAGTTATTAAAGCAAAAGAGAGTATTAGAAAAACAAAAATATTCTTACATTCATGCCATTAAATTTTTTAGGTGGCTCCATTGATCCATTTTTATCAAGAGGCGATGTATATAATGAATAATCATTAACATTTACTACTAGAGACACATGCATAATTATTCTAAGAGAAAAATCAGATAAATATTTTATATTTCTTGTATGCTTCGTATTTCTTTGGTAAGGAAAAACATGCTCATTTGTGTTGGTGTGTATGTACAGAGATGAACTTTATTATATGACAAATATAAACAGAGCAATGTTGTGTGCCCATGCGTGATGCATCTGCTTTTTTATATAACAGCCATTAATTGCCAGCCACACTTTCTGATATGAACGTTAGGAGAAGTAGACTGTGTGAACATTAAAATATAACAACCAGGCAATCCACACAATACAATCCAAAGCATCAAAGGCATATAATAACACTGCTTTTAACAAATAAGACAAAATGAAACCGTAAAAAGAGTTATCAAGAGAAGTGTGAAATAAAGAGGGCTTGTTCTAAACGTATGGTGAACTGAAATGTTTACTAGAAGCGTTTTTTGCTTCTCAGTTTTTGTACAAGAGGAGATTCAACATTCCACTGCCTGGGCACCGGTTTTCTGAGGGGTGGATGAAAATAAAAATTAAACATTGTAAATTAATCTTAACTCATCTGAAATGTATGAACTTACTGTTGTTCGGGTGACCTTAGATGTAGAACACTCTCTTCTTCATCCACAACTTTGCTACCTATAACTAGATAATAATATTTACATTCACAACCTTCCATTTAGTACTTTTGCCGCTGAACAGCATGGAGCAGTCAGTTTTAACACTTTAGATGTTACCAGCTATGAACTATTGATACACTTGGGTTATAGTGTCATAAATGAGATTCCTGACCTTAAGACTTAAACATGGAAGAGCATTTGAAAAACGTACCTCTTTTAGATTCACTGCAGATGGCACTGACTTGCTCTCCAAATGTCACTTCATTTATGCTCGCTCAAACAACAAAAAAAAGAGCTCATTTAAATAAAAGTTCCTTTGCATTTCTCAAATGAAAACAACAACAGCTCGTTTAAAACTGTAAAATTGACATACAACAGCATGCACAATCATTTCAATAATGTAAAAAAGCACATCCATTGAATTTAAAAACATGTGATGTAGGGCAGTGGAGGGAAATTTTTTTATTTTTTTTTGGAATGCGGTGTCATGCCTTGATACGCTGCAAAAAGTAAGTGTGACAGTCAAATACGTCCGTCTAGCACATACTCAGAAAAACAATGGAAAAGCAGCACAGTGGAATGCAAAAATGAACATTTGTAAGGATGAACATTTGTGACCCTGGACCACAAAACCAGTGTCAATTTTCCAAAATTGAGATTTATTCATCATTTGAAAGCTGAATAAATAAGCTTTCCATTGATGTATGGTTTGTTGTGATAGGACAATATTTGGCTGAGATACAACTATTTGAAAATCTGGAATCTGAGCGTGCAAAAAAAAATTTAAATATTGAGAAAATCATCTTTAAATTTGTTCAAATTAAGTTCTTAACATTGCATATTACTAATAAAAAAATAAGTTTTAATACATTTACAGTAGGAAATTTACAAAATATCTTCATGGAACATTAATTAATATCCTATTAATATCCTAATGATTTTTGGCATAAAATATATATCAATAATTTTGACCCATACAATGTATTTTTGGCTATTGCTACAAATATACCCCAGAGACTTAAGACTGCTTTTGTGCTCCAGGATCACACTTGTCATTACGGGAGACATCCAAATGATTGAATCTGACCTTGTGGAGTACTGATGGCTCTCCCAACCTGTTTTCCTCGTCCTGTCAGAGGAGAGAGGTAGAGAGGTAGAGAGGTAGAGAGAGTGTAGAGAGAGAGAGAGAGAGAGAGAGAGAGAGAGAGAGAGAGAGAGAGAGAGAGAGAGAGAGAGAGAGAGAGAGAGAGAGAGAGAGAGAGAGAGAGAGAGAGAGAGAGAGAGAGGTGGGTGTTAGAGAGAGAGAGAGAGAGAGAGAGAGAGAGAGAGAGAGAGAGAGAGAGAGAGCTTAAAATGATTTTTAACTGATAATATAGATGCTCTTTATTAAAGTACACAAAAAGCAGTGCATTTTGTTTTATTATTGCCAATGCATTTTCTTGTTTTAATTTGCCAGCCAGAACTGAAGCAAAATACGCCTTAGACTGTCTAAAGTTTGTAACAATAATTGCAATTTTGATAATTTATTATTAACTATTAACAATTATTATTTGGTATTTGTGTGAAGTCCAGTTTGAATTTTAAGAGACGGAAAATAAAATATATACTTCTATTTAATTGAGAAACTGAGTCTTATATAAATATGGAAAACATTTTATAGAGAATATTATATACATATAAACATAAATAGGTTTATATTATAACATATACACATATTATACATAATAAAATA
This sequence comes from Cyprinus carpio, assembly GCF_018340385.1. Taxonomy (NCBI): domain Eukaryota; kingdom Metazoa; phylum Chordata; class Actinopteri; order Cypriniformes; family Cyprinidae; genus Cyprinus; species Cyprinus carpio. The sequence continues at coordinate 1,168,255 of NC_056572.1, forward strand.
AATCATCTAAAATTCCTTTGTAGAGGTGAAATTAATTATTTCAACCACAGATGTTATAAAATTCACATCAGAAATAAATGACCTTTATTGTTCAGTATAAGCAGTATTATTGTTGTTATTGGGTTTACCTGTTGAAAAGACTGTAGGGGAAGAATGGGTCCTGACTGGAGTTAACATGCCTGCAAACGTGCGGCGCCTGAGAGAAAGAAAGAATGATTGTAAATCCAGCATGACTTCATAAAAAAAAAAAAAAAAAAAAATCACATTTTTGCCTTACAGATAACATTTACTGATGATATCACACTGATATTATACAAACTAAAAAAAAACACACATTTATCTGTTGTACTGGGATGAGGCTCAGTTTTACCTCAGAGCATCAGCAGATTTTGGGGTTTGTGCGGGACCTTTGGTACCACGAGGGTTTAGAGGGGAGGCAAAACCTGTCTGCCCCCCAACATTTGTTGCCTGGGCCACAGTAAAGAATGGGAAAGAGAGGGAAAGACAGGAAAGAAAGAAAGAGAAAGAAGTGGTCAAAAACCAGCAGTAACACTTCATGGCTCTGTTGTCACCTCTGCTACTTTCCGATGCATGTGCATGTTTGACTTACGTTTCGTTGGGGTGAAAATGTGAAGCTGGCTAATTGATTCTCCATCTGCTGTTGTTCCTGTTGTTGTTTTTCCTTTTCAAACCGTTTCAGGTTATACTCCACCTCTGCAGCCAACTGCTCATCAGCAGCAAACAGCTCCTTCACTTCTGAACGATATTCCTGCATGGTCACCTGTAACACACACAGACAAAAGGCAGCTGTCAGAATAAACAAAAGGCTGTTTAGAAGCAAAAATAAATAAACTGCTTCAAATACATATGGTTAAACTAACTCTAATAGTGATGGGTGTGAATAACAGATTACTCAATAAAATGACATCAGGGATCAGTGATTCTCTTTTGTGCATGCATTTTATTTAAAGTCATGTCTTTATCACCTGTAGGTAGGCCATAAGGTGTTTCAGGACAGGTGAGTGTTGCTCTTCCAGCATGTTCTTCAGACTGATGATGATTGGAATAACATTCTCCACAAAGTTCCTCTTTTGGACCTGCACATAAAACAGATTGCAAGTTCATCAAAGGTCAGACAATAGTTTTTTGACCGCCTTCAGAATCCACCTTCAGGACGTTCGTTCACCTGGGAGACCAGCTTTTTCTGAGCCACCTGTAAGACAGCTTTAGCCATGGCCATCTCATCCTCCTGAGGTTCCTCTCCTGCCGCTGGGCCACTCATGGCTGTCAGTTTCATCTCTTTCAGCGACAGGATGTCAAATGTATCTGCAAGCAACTCTGAGCCGTCAGAGTCCAGAGGCAGCTCAGAGTCCACAAAAGTGGCTGGAGAAGAGAGGACTCTGTAAGAGCAACGTCTATGTAACACACCAGTGTTTTCTGAACATCTGCTGAATCTACAGCATATTTTAAACCATTTGACTCCAAACTGTAAACTGATGATAAAAGGTGCATTCCTGTTGCACCCTCTACTTTGAGTTTCCTTCAGTTGAATTCAATCAATACAGAAATAGAAATAAATATAAAGAGCAATATAAATAAAATATAAAATCTGTGCTCACTGTTTAAATTATTGAACACTGAGATTTCAATCAGTATTTTGTCCTGACTGGAAGCCAGAGTTATTTATTTGATGATTGCATGAGCAGGATTTGTATGCACAATAATGAATCATTTTATTTTCTCCACCCTTGAAAAGCACCAACCGGCACTGCTAAAAAGTGCTTAAATTTCACTTCTATCACACACAGCTCTCACCAAGGATGTCCTGGCAGATTTTGGTTGTGATATTGAATCGCTGCTCGTCAGTAAAGTTTTTTAAGAGGAACCTGTAGATCCTGAAACGTTTGCCTTGATTCTGTCGTCCTTTCAGAGAAAACCTGCTTTTCTCACTGACAGAAAACACACAAACACACACATTTTCAGAACTCGCAGCATTCCACGGAGTGGTTGCTTCCCATAAATTAAAAGAAAATCTTAATTATAGAACATATCCAGATGCATAATTTCAGAATGTACCTCTCGGTTTGAAGGAATTTATTATACTTCTTGTGTTTCTCATAAGAGTTGAAGTGGAAAATGCATTCAATAAAATGCTGGGAAAACATGAGGGGACTCTTCTTAAGCAGGAGGTCAACCAAGCAGTACTCACAGAGACTAAACAAAAACAAATGACATCACACCAAAACGTTAGATTATATGGCAAAAGAAACCGCACTGTGATAAGCTTTTCTTTGGCGATATTACTTACTCCACAATGGCAGGATCTGGGTCCACAAGAACAATAGCAAAGCGGAAAAACAGCGCACCTTTCCATTTCACATATTATTTTTGTTGTGTTGCGGTACGAAAATAAATATTAATTATGTTTGTTTGGTTTGTTTGAAGATGCTCTGAGGGTCTGATCACAGCTTTGAGTGTGTACCTGTAGTAAGTTGGTGAGCATAATGAGGGTCTGCTCTCGGACGATGGGATCTTTGTCTCTGAGACAGGCTGAGATGTTTGGGATATATCGGGTCACAGTGTTGGTGTAGCGCACACAAAGATCACACATCACCACAACCACATTACTGCGCACGGCCAGCTCTGTGCCCACTTCCAGCTCCCGCGCAAACACTGGCAGATACTTCAACATCAGCTCCTCGTGCTGCAGACACAGCTTCCCTGTGACAGAGAACGAGATCAAACTCAGAACAGATGTTTTCACATTCTGCCTATTAGGTTACGTGTGTCTAAAGCAAACATATTTCACACCTAATGTGATAACTGCTTGTGCTCGGACCACTGTTGACATGGAATTGGGTTTGAACTGAGACAGAGGCTGACTAGCAGGCAGCTCATCTCCTTCAGCAGGAACTGGAAGAAACAGAATAAACCGGAGACAGAAGATGGTTTTGCGACATTAATCCAAGACTGATATTGACAGCAGATGTAAAATGCCTAAAGCTGCATGTTAGTCTGGGTAGAGCTCTTGGTTATCATTTTTATACTAATCATATTATTGACACACATATGCAAGTCCACAACAAGCAAAACAAAGTTGCATGGACTCACCTGGCTGCTCTGAGGGAGTTAGAACAGACTGAACCACAAGGAAAATTCTCTTTCCTACTTTAGAAGGGCAATGGAGCGAAGCAACACCAAGCGTATGAAGATGTTTCACCTGAGACAAAGGGGATGGATTGAAAAAATTCAATAAAAAAAATTGCCATTTTAAAATGCAAAATGTAAATTAAAAACATCTTGATTTGTGTAGGAGCTTGTCAAAAGATCAGAAGTTTTATCCATAATGTTAAAAGGAGGATATCATATTTTCATTGATCTTCTGAAATAAAATAGTTCAATGTACCTATGAAACATGCTATAATTTTCAGAAACTTCCACCCCAGGCAAGAAAAGACCATTTATTAAAATAAAACCGCAAAAATGGCTTGTTCAAATGACAGAACCTAAAAATATTAATATATGATTTACAAATTTTACAATTTGTAAATCATTTTTGCAAAACAATGGTGCTTATTGGATGATCAGAATCAAATAATCAAAATAAGTGCTGAGTAATTTTAAGCAACAAAGACTTGTGATGTTTTCATTTCATATGCAAAGAGCAGTGCAGAAAAAAACAAACCGTTTAATCGTAAGGCTCAAAGAGGGCGTAAAATAGTCCTGTAAAACTAGATTAATTTTTTGTTGCAAAAAAAAGTTGACAACTTTAATAAAAGCTTGGTCTTTACCAGCAGGTCTTCATTGATGTTCTCAGCTCCCTTCTCTTGTAGAATGACAGCAGACAGATAACTCTCACACACAGAGACCAGCTCTCCACAGAAACGATCCAGGAACCTCTGAAACCCACAAAGAAATTATTAAAGTATAAATATGGCACATTATATTAAGACCTTTTTTGTTAATGGTATAATCTTACCAATGTGTCCTGAGTGTTGTCTGATCTTGAAAATCTGACCAGAGTATCCACACAGGAGCTGATTACCTCCAAAGGCAGGCTGAAAGTCTTCAACCAGCCCATCAGATCATCTACACAAGTAAAATGTACACATTTGCAATATATTTGAATTCAAATACCATTACTAACAAAGTTGCATTGTGAATGCAAAAGTTTTGTATTACCTGTCTTATGCCATATACTACAGTACAAAAGTTTCAGGTCACTAAGAATGTTTTTGAAAGAAAGAGATATATATATGTGTGTGTGTGTGTGTGTGTGTGTGTGTGTGTGTGTGTGTGTGTGTGTGTGTGTGTGTGTGTGTGTGTGTGTTTAATTCAGCAAGGATGCAACAACGACAATAAAAAGTGACATTTGTAAATGTCACAAATGACTTACATAGCACTTTGATAATAATAAGAAATGTTTCTTGAGCGGCAAATTGGCATATTAGACTGGAGTAATTATGCTGAAAATTTAGCTTCAATCACTGGAATAAATTAATTACATTTTACAATACATTAAAAGAGAAGTTATTTTAAACTGTAATGATATTTCACAATATTACTACATTTCTTATTAGCCTAAATAATTGCAGACTTGGTGAACAGAAGCGACTTCTGTCAAAAAACATCTCACTGACCCCAAAGGTTTGAACAGTAGTGTGCATCATCAATCTGAAGTACAAATGTCACAATAGCAGTTCTCAGTTCATCTGAATCCAACCTGACTATAAATGACTCGTGGTTCAGTGAGTGTGTAGAACCAATAACGTGACACAGTCCAGTTAAAAAGAACTGCCTAACAAGACCAAAGTGTTTGCTCCTTGAATATGTAATAAATGAATGCCACCTCACCAGATCAGTTATGATGAAATCACATCACCTGTCACCATTGGGAACTATTTTTATTATAATTGCAAATACTTTTTTGATGCATTTGCGGCCATTTCAGTCATAGTCTGAAGTCCTGACGCACCACACGTACCTACTATTCTGGTCTTGGTGTCATCATTGAGATTGGACGCAATGTCTCCCAGAACGCTCAAGATGTGACAGGTCATTGTGACTGAAACAACTGGTGACCTGATAATTAAAACAAAAACATAATTCTAAAAGTCATAAAACAAGTATTTTGGAACAAACATGCCCATCAATCAAAATCTAAATTATTAGATCAAAACTACATATTTTCTGACCATTTTCCTTTATACTATAACTGTTTGTGCATTTACAGTGAGGTTAAAATTTCACAACAAAAATCACATATCACTTCCTTAGCTCTGCTTTCTAACCTGATAGTATTCTCCCAGGTATCCAACACTGTGCCATAATTCAGTTTAGGAGAGCAACTGGCAATTTTAGCTAAGAGCAGCCAGGCGGCAGCGGCCCTCTCTCCCTCAGTGTGAGACAGCAAACCGTTCACAAAGCCAGGAGTGAACTTCTGCTGCGGAGCCCACACGCTGAAAGCCTTGCTGAAATACCGGCTACAGAAGAGAGAGATGTGGGGGAGGACAGAAATAATAAAAATGAAAAAAAAAAAGAAAGAAAAAAAGGGGGGACATGTCACAGATGGTTAGGACACGTGTAACTGACCTGAGGTGTTGACACTTTTCACACATCAGACCCAGTAAGTCCCAGGCCAGCTTCTGAGAGGTGTCGTCATCCCGATATTTGCCTTGACTCTTAATGTGAGCAATGACGACATGGTCCAGACACTCTAGAGCTTTCTCTTGCACAGAGCTCTCAGAGTCCATGACAGCCGGTAACACTCCTCTCAGCCAGGCCTCCTGCACCTCTCTATTCTCAGGCAGAGCCTGGAAACATAACGATAGAAAGGAAGGTTTGGGAAACACTCGAAACCAGTGTTCATCACCATAGTGACAGATAAAGTCTTTTAAAGCCTAGAATAAGAATTCAAACCTGACATACAGTACAGACCAAAAGATTGGAAACATTACTATTTTTAATGTTTTTGAAAGAAGTCTCTTCTGCTCATCAAGCCTGCATTTATTTGATCAAAAATACAGAAAAAACAGTAATATTGTGAAATATTATTACAACTTAAAATAATAGTTTTCTATTTGAATATACTTAAAAAAAATAATTTATTCCTGTGATGCAAAGCTGAATTTTCAGCATCATTACTCCAGCCTTCAGTGTCACATGTAACATCCAGTCTATCACATGATCATTTAGAAATCATTCTAATATTCTGATTTATTATGAGTGTTGGAAACAGTTCTGCTGTCTAATATATTTGATGAATAAAAGGTTAAAAAGAACTGCATTTATTAAAAAAAACCAAAAATTCTAATAATATATTTTCTTTACTATCACTTTTTATCAATTTAACACATCCTTGCTGAATAAAAGTATTGATTTTATTTTAAAAAAAAAGAAAAAAAAATTAATGAACCCAAATTACTGACCAGTAGTGTATATTGTTATTACAAAATATTTATATTTTAAAATCATAGCTTCTTTTTTTTATTTTTATTTTTTTTTACTTTTTATTCATCAAAGTATCCTAAAAAAGTATCACATGTTCTGAAAAAATATTAAGCAGCAGAACTGTTTCCAACTTTGATAATGAATCATCATATTAGAATGATTTCTAAAGGATCATGTGATAATGATCCTAAAAATTCAGCTTTGCATCACAGAAATAAATGATAATTTAAAAGTATAATAAATTTAAAAACAATTATTTTTAAATTGTAATAATATATCACAATATTACATTTTTTTTCTGTATTTTTGATCAAATAAATGCAGGCTTGATGAGCAGAAGAAACTTCTTTCAAAAACATTAAAAATAGTAATGTTTCCAAACTTTTGGTCTGTACTGTAGGTAACCATTAAAATGCAGAGGCAAAGGTTTGACTGTTTTGACTAGTTAATCATATTGGTCATAACAGGTAGACAGTATGAACCCATCTGTTGGATGAAGCAATGTATTGTGAGGTTTTGAGGGGGTGCTCACAGCGAGGAGATCCATAAGGCACTGCATGGCTTTTTTCTTCACGGAGACAGCAGGATCCCTGCAGCGATCTGACAGAATACTCAGATTCTCTGCACTGCATGAGATCACCCCATGCTTCAGCAGACTCATGACGGTCTACACAAACACATGGAAGACAATCAGTTATAGCTGCTTTCTTTATACTATTTTGACTATATAGGGCCCATATTATAAAACAAAGTGTTTTTTTTCTATGCAAACATACTCTAACAATAACAATGCAATAACAAAAAGTTCCCTCCCCAGTCCACAGAGAGCATTTATGGAAATTAAGCTACAAAAATGGGTCAAAAACAACATATGAATGTACAACAGCAGTGCTTTAAAGCAACTTTTTCAAAGGGTCTTATCATATTGTACAAATCATCTAACAACTAAACTATAGTATAGATCAGCATACTGATTAAAGCACCACTGTTAAAAATATACAAACTAAAAAAAAAACCTCTCCAGATGAACAAATTGACACTCAATAAGTTAAAATGTGAAATGCTTCAAAATGTAGAATGTGTTTCATACCTCCAGTGCACTTTTTCTAGCATTGGTTTTTGGATCGCTGACATGTTTTTTAAATAGAGTCAATGTTTCCTCATCTAATAGTAAATAAAAAAACATTAATTAAAAAAATAGACAGTCATGCAAAATTTGAAATGTAAATGATTAGGCCTCTATGAGTCGAACTTACTCTGTAAGGAAGAATTCATGACGCTCCTGTGAGTCGTGGTAATGCTCTTGTGTTTTGTAAGCTCAATGGTTCTGAAAGTCAGAGCGGTTTTCTGAACAGTCTCTCTTCTTTTTAGAGTTTCTGAAAAACAAAACAAACTGAACCATCACTGACTATAAAAATGCTTCGCCCTAATTTCATTTTAAATACCAAAATATGATCTTACGCTCAGAGCGGCCCGACTCGAGCATAGTCTGAGCACCTGCAGAGAAAAGAATGAGCTTATTCAGTATTCAAACATATTGCTTGTCGTAACTAAATTATAGAACTTACTCATACAGAACATTTTACACAGAGCTGTACAGTTACCATACTGTAGTAATATACTTACTGTTGGAGAAGAGCTCATGGACACATTTTGTGGCATTCTGGGAACCCAGCTCCAGACACTGTGCCAGGCAGTGCAATGCGTGACCTCTGACTGTGGGGGAGACATCATTACGATGATTGTAGATGATGTTGTGCACCAGAAACCTGTGAGGAAGGAACACAGCCAGCTCGGGGTCCACGGTGTCGTCCACATCCCTCTCACTCTGCTCCAGGAGGACCAAGGCCACATCAAGTGCAAACATTCTGAATGCCACCTGAAGAGAGGTTTTAATTGATATCCATCAGGAACAGATAAGAGCATTGAAAAATATAAAATTAATCTGTGCATATGGTAAGTTGTGCTTAAATGAAAATCATCATGGGGCAGTTCACCTTGTTATTTCGGGAGTAGCTATAGAGCCACTTAATGATGGCTGCATAGTCCTGACACGGCATCTTAGCCATCAGCTTCCCAACAGCCTGTGCTCCACTGACTCGATATTCAGACTTCTCCACCATCTGAAACACACACACAAACAAAGAGTGAGATATGTGGAAAGAATTACAAAGAAATTATGTTTTTTTTTATTTAGATATACAAATTAAATTGAAAATGTAATTAAATTTACAATTTAAACTGAATTAAAGATGTGCAAAAAAAATCAAACCTTAAAAGTATTGCAAAACAAATCCATATTAATCTATTAGTTTAAAGTCCTGTGAAGATGAGATCGCTGTACATGATAGAATTTATCTAGGCTTTTAATAACTAACACACATTCAAATTCAATCATAAATTGTAATCACGGAAGTTTGTGTGAATGTCACATGCTAGAATGTGTGTGAGTATCATATAAAGCAATCAACGCCTTCATAACCGTTTTGGATTTAGTTACCTGGACATCCAATGGACGGACAGAAACGTCTCAGGTTTTATTAAAAATATAACAGAAGATTAACCAAAGTCTTATGGGTTTGGAACAACATAAAGCAAATGACGATAGAACTATCATTTTTGGGTGACCTATCCAAAACAATTGTGGTTGCTCCAAATCTGTTTTTCAGTAAAAGTCAAAAGGAAAATTATATAGAATCTCCATTCAGGTCTTTGATGCAAAAATATATGAACTCCCTTTATTATGCTTTTTTAGTTGTGGTCACTCTAAAATGTCATATGCATGCAGATTCTTCAAAAATGTCCATGTTCCATGAAAAGAATAACAACAAACAGGTTTGTAACGATGAGGGCTGAGAGTCAATAATGACATAACTGAAATGACTGAAATGAAGCAATTCATTTTAAGTGGAATATTCTTTTAACATGAAATATACCTGATGGCAGATGTGCTGCACAAGTATCCTTAAAAGCGGCAATGTGGCCTCCCTCTGCTTATCAACAATATGTCTAGAACACAGGACACACATAATGCATATATAAACAACTCACAGAATCAATGCTGAACACAGTAGGGGACAAAATAAATTTAGAGAATGCATGTAATTTTAGAAACAAAACATAAATATTCCTATGTGGAAATATTACTGGAACCCTAGAAAGAAGGGAATAAGTGGTTACTAACCCGATGAAAAGCATGGCCTGGTCTCTGGCACCACAGACAGCCTGAGATGGAGCAAGAAGACACGGCTTGGACCTCTCTTGTGTTTTCATCATTAGAATAACATACAGCAGCTTGCGGAACACTCGTCGACGGCACTGTAAAATGCAACACGCACAATGATCAAGCAATGTAATTTAATGAATGTAACTAAAATGAGGAGGTCTTTCTGGAGTAAAAACACCCACCTCATCTCCTTCACCATGAATGGTTGAGCAAAGTAGCCCCAGTCCATGGTAGGACAGCTCAGGCAGACTCTGTAATTGGTCGACATTCCTTAAAGAAAAAAAGGTCATAGTGCTGGATATAAACTCCGATCTATTTGTGTGAAAGACTTATATTATATTGTTAACTAAAACCATACATTAAAATAGTTTTTGTGAAAGGGTTAGTTCACCCAAAAATGAAAATTCTGTCATTAATGTGAAAGTGAAAGTGAAAGTCGTGACATTTGTCAAGTATGGTAACCCATACTCGAAATTGGTGCTCTGCATTTAACCCATCCAAGTGCACACACACAGCAGTGAGAAGTGAACACACCCCCGGAGCAGTGGGCAGCTATATATCCAGCGCCCGGGGAGCAACTGGGGGTTCAGTGCCTTGCTCAAGGGCACTTCAGCCACTGGTATTGAGGGTGGAAGAGAGCGCTGTTCATTCACTCCCCACCCACAACTCCTGCCAGCACCGAGACTCGAACCTGCGACCTTCGGGTTACAAGTCCAAGTCTCTAACCATTAGGCCACAGCTGCCCCCCCATTAATTACTCACCCTCATTTCATTCCAAACCCGTAAGATCTTCGTTCATCTCATCTCAATTGTTGAATAAAGTCATTATTTTTTATTTCTTCGTGCACAAAAAGTATTCTTGTAGCTTCATAACATTACGGTTGAATCACTGATGTCACATGGATTATTCTAACGATGAACTAACTACCTTTCTGGGCCTTGAACGTTTCAGTCGCATTGCAATCCATGCAGTGTCAGAAAGCTCTCGGATTTCATCAAAAATATCTTAATTTGTGTTCCGAAGATGAACAACGGGCTAACGTGTTTGGGAACTACATGAGGGTAACTAAAGACAGATTTTTCATTTTTGGGCAAACTATCCATTCAAGTTATTTATTTATTTATTTTTTAAAGTGACAATCACATAGCAAAACTATGAAAACAAAAATATAAAAGGCAACTCAAAATATTAATACTATAATAGTATATAAATAATGCTAAAAAAATAGTGCTGAAATGCATTTCCTCATCTTTCTAATTTTCTTTTACATTCACCTTTCCTGAGAGAATGACAGATCTCCAATGACTGGCTCAAAGTTGGTAAGTTGAGTGAAAAGCTGAAAGTAAATGAAAATATTACAAAAATCTCAGTATTCTGTAAAAATTATAGTAAAAATGCAAATGTTTTAAAGGCTTCAAATGTAATCATCAATTATGGCTGTGCAAAAAAATTGAATGCGATTTTCATGCGCATCTCATCAGTAAAGGCGCTCCTGTAGTTAGTAGTATATCTCCAGCACGTGCGTTCAGATCAGGATTGGCAGATTTTCACAACAAAACCTGCCCAATTGCTTCTCAAAACTAGTCCAATCGCGTTTCGTTCCGGGCGATAAAAATACACGTTTTTTTTGGCAGTGTTCCCTTGGTAAAATTCACATTTTAGGTGCTAAATATCACATTATTGGTATTGGGGTCGCTTCAACCCGCGAACATGAAAAAAACAACCGCAGACTTGGCAACACTGGTTGGCATTTACTACACAGAGCCGTAATTCACTGACAAATCTACACAAAATCGATTTTGAAATTGCAGGCGCTTCTTTGTCGATTTTGAAAGCGATTTTGTGTAGCTTGTCGGTGGACTACGGCTCTGTGTAGTAAATGCCGCTCCACCTGACCAGTGTTGCCAAGTCTGTGGTTGTTTTTCATGTCCGCGGGTTGAAGCGACCCCAATACCAATAATGTGATATTTAGCCCCTAAAAAGCGAATTTTACCAAGGCAACCATGCCAAAAAACGTGCAATCAGGGAATCTCCTGGAAATGTGACTGGGCTAGTGTTGGACTAGTTTTGAGAAGCAACTGAGCAGGATTTGTTGTGAAAACCTGGCAACCCTAATCTTAACGCACGTACTGGAGATATACTACTAATCACAGGAGCGTCTTTACTGATGAGATGCGCATGAAAAATCACATTCGATTTTTTGCACAGCCCTACTATCAATGTATGAAAGTATTCAACCATATTCTGATCTATACATCAACTTTATATGCTCTAAGAACCTGTTAACTAATGACTTAATATCCTCAAGATCACTGTAACAAACTATGTTAAGATGTATGCTAATCCCCAACACAACCACAAGTAACACACAAGTGCTGAGTGAAGCTGGCATGTGAAAGCATCATTTACTGACCTGAACACAGCTGTCAGCACTCTGAGGTTTGTCTCGAAGCGAAAATCTCTCTAGAAGCCTCAGAAGTGTGCGAACCAGCAAGACAATGCCCTCTCTTAGTTTCAGCAAGTCCTGTGGAGAAAAGTACACCCCTTGTTCCTCATCATCTTCATCAATCTCCATCTGCTGGGAAACAAAATGCCAAAATACATTTCACATTGACAGATAGACTGGACTTCTTTCAGCAATGTGTCTGCATAGAAAAATCCCTTTTAAAGATGATGAGTGTAAATGTTACATACACAAAAAAGCAAAAGCAACATTCTATACCTCTTCTGACACTTTCTTTGGGGGTTTGGATCGTTTGCCAGTTTTGGGGTCACCTTGAGAGCTCTTCAAACAATCTTTCTTGCGTTTCTTGCCAGAGTCTTGAGGCCAGCACTTCAGTGGCATGTTCAGACAGGTATCAAAAAGAATCTGATGGTACACTTTATTCGCAACACTCCCTGAAGATGGACAAAAACATTAAATAAATTAATGCAGGCATAACAACCGGAAATCAGTGCCATGCATTAGGAAGGAATTCAGCTAGATGCAAGAGACGGAAACAATGAAGGTAAAATAGTAGCAAAACTCGAGCACTTGTTGATTTGAAGGTGAGAACTTGTAACTTGAAACTTACACTCACAGCACTGATTTGAAAAGATGAATCTTTTGAACTGCACACAGAGGCAACAATCAAAACACAATCATCATAAGTTATATATCATTTGAAAGCTTAGAAGCCCAAGATTCATCCTGTGAAAAACATTTTGAAATCGGACATTGCGTTATCATGGAAATTGTACTTTAAAATCTTATGGTGGTCTCCTCCCCCTTAGTGGGCAGTGTCAGGTGTCATATTACAAAATGCATTAAGGTCAAAACTTTTTATAATCTTGGCAACAAACATATCATTGGAAAAGGTCTGAGTCTCAGGATTCCATATTTGGTGGTTATTTTGAGTACTGAAGTAAAATTGACAGAGAAATCTAGTGAAAAATTCATTAAACAAAATTCAAAGGAGTTTTGATGGCCCCCAGTGGCTGTTTGTGGTATGACGCCCGAAATAAAATCTCACAGGAACCTCAATTTTTTTCATATGAACTTCAAATTTGGAACATAACTTATTTAAACACAAGACTTTAATTTTATACCAATTTTAGAGTAAAGCCTGTTAAGTAAAATATTAATAATAAATAAAATAAAATTAATATAGCACATTTTATTTACAATACATTTAAACTTCTATAACTTTTTGATACTTTAAATTTTTTGAAACATTTTTGCCAAAATCTGCTAATTTTCTTCTTTAAAAAGAGACCAACCTTAGGTCTATATTCCAAAGTGTTCATAAAATACAACAATTTAAGTTTGGATAGTGCACTTTAATGCCTATTTTAAAAAATGGGGGGTGACAGTTAAGGGGTTAATTAATCAGAGCTGTGAGTGTAAATTTCAACTTACTGACAGTTTGTTTACTTTCTTAGGAAACTGACCTGGAATTTTTAGCAGCAACAAGTACAGAGAGGCTGCCTGTAGACCACATAGTCTCTGCTCGAGACTGGGACTTTTGGCTTTAGCACTAAGGATGAAATAGGACAGGACGGCCACCAAAGGTTTTGCAGAGACACCATTCTCACCAAACACCACCCAGACACTCTGCAGGAAGAAAAAAAAAAAAACATCATAAGCAAGGTACATTTACACTGGATCACAAAGAAATCACAGCATCATCACGTGACGTCATACCCGTGTATCGTCATCATCCTCAGCGGAGAAGGGCAGAAGCTGCTTGTAAATTGTTTTGAAAACATCAGGGTCTTCCTTTATCTCCTCCTCGATAACAGGGTCAAGAGGGTCTGTGTGGGTGAACTCAAAACCCCACACTGCATCCACCCAGGCTGAAACATACCAACAAGTCAACAAAACAAGTACACTCTGGCTAATAATGCTCCAAAGCTGAGACACAGACAATGATTAACTTACGCGAAGTACACTATTTAGTGATATACGTTAGTCATTAGCCACCTTGTCTGATTTCGATCTAATTATAAACACTGTGACAGATTGAACGGGTAGTTAAAATTCCTAGCTACTCATCTTCTGCTGCTATGCTAAAAAAAATAGCAAACGACGAACCGAAATCAAAACAAACCCCGGCAATTACAGAGAGCGCTCGAGATATTTAGAGGTTTAATACAACAATACACAAAGTGAATCCCATAATTAATTTAGCAGTTGTTTCTAGGACATGCTCGTGACGAAAAATGGAACCATACCTGAAGACACACTGTTTAATTTTAATAACTGCAGCGCACGTATCAACTCCATACTTCGTTCAAAACAACGCGCCAATATACTAGCCGCACTAATCCCGGCATGCCACGGGGTACGGCGACGTACGCAAGATATGCGCTCATGAATATTAATTAGATAAATACTTTTTTCCCCCTTTTTTTTACTTTTCCATAATAATAGTACAATAACGTTCATAAATAGTGTTAATCCCTAAAAATAAAACATACATAAAATAAGACATAAAGACAAAATAACGTCAAATAATGACGAGGTTTGTCGACTTATTAATATTCAAAGCAGTTCCGTTTTGCGGGATACAGCGCGTGCGCAACGCTTCATGCCTATGACGCAGTTACGCACGTTCCTCAATAAATAAACAAAAACAGAATAACAAAGCGACCAACCAGCTGGAGCACTGATTTCTTAAATGTACTTTATTATACAGGGGGAGAATATGAAAATAACATATTATGCATTGTATAAGTTGTATAACCTGCTGTTATAAAACTAAAACGGATACATAAACTAATTAAACTAGTCTTAAAAAGTTAGCCATCTAATGTGTTTTCTTCTAGATTGGTCATAACTGTTTAAAGTCATTGACAAAAATTTAGATTGGGACAATTTTAATCAGAAAAGTGAGTCTAATTGCTAGTTAGTAAAACTAGTTCTTAAGATATAGTGGCTATGTTTATGCAACTGGCACAGAAACACACTCTCTCACTCTCTCCCTCTCTTTCTCTCTCTTAGTCTGTCTGTTTTAGGATTAGAAGTTAGAGTTAATATCCATGTATTAGAGAGATCTGTTAGGATCTGCTGTATCAGAGGCATTCACTGTATATTTGCTGATGGACCTTCATCTGTTTACAGGTGACTTCATTTCTCCTGAGCTCTTTACTGTCCTCTGCTGATCACATCACAGAGCGTGAGAGAGATTTAATCATGGCAAGGATGACGGGAGGAAAATGGCAGGACAGGCTGAAGTCTGTGGAGCAGAGAGCCTCATCTCTCTTCTGTGTGGCAGAAAACAACAAGTTTGACCCAAAGCCCTCCAAGCACACCACAAAAGAAGAACTCATATTTCTAGCTTCTTTAATTACCAATATCAGGTAATTAAATATTGGCTAACACACATATCTGAATATCTAACCAGGCATTAAAGGAGAACATTTAGAGCTGTTAAACTGGCAAATGAAGGTTTCAAAAAGTATTGAATAAAAGGGTGCCGTTAATTGTGTCCAATGTGTATTAGAGAAAAACATTTATTTCATAATGATATTTCCCCCCATTTTAAATTCTTATTATCCAATGAAAGGTTAGATTTTTTTTTTTTTTTTTTTTTATTTAATAAAACTATTTTTTTTAATAATTTAGATTAATTTTCACAGCCTTCTTTGATCATATTTTCCAAGGGTGCCCATATTTTTGACCATGACTGTATATGAAATTGAACATTAACCAGTCCGATTGGGCTGTTGGACCAAAAAAGTTAATTTCCCACCCTGCTTGAATGTCATGCTTTACTGTTTGCATCATTGACAGTTAACTACAAGTAGAGACTTCTCACTCTGCTCTCTCCATATAAACCTGTTGGGTGGACAGAAGCAGTGGTGGATGAATTTGTGCTTGCACTCGTGTGCAAGGATGGCATTCAAGGAAGTAAGTGACAGGAACAAAAAGAGATGGTGTCATGCTTTCAGTTAGTTTTTCTATCAAATGAAAGAAACTTCTGCGCCCTTGTGTTGCTGAAAGCACCTTTTTCACAAAAGGAATCATTTCAGTCGAATGCTTTGTTAACTGAATGTCGCAGGCATCCGGCGATGGAACTACTTTGCATCTGAACAGCTGCTGATTTATGAGAAATTCCGCTGGTGCCACGATGTAAAGCGCTTTCACAAGAGCAACAACTTGCATCATGTGAGTCTCTATCGCTGTGATTTGCATTGCTTTACATGGTCTGTTTGATGGTCTGTAACAAATTACAAATGCTCTTAATTCTTCTTTTCATAGAATTGTGGTGGACCTCAAAGAAGAAGTGTGGTATCAGAGATGCCATGACCCTGAGTGCAGGAGACTACAGATCCTCCAGTACACTCCACAGAGCAATAAAAAATAGCACCACTTTAAACCTTACTTTATAGCTACTATATAGCTGTAATACTGTAGCGTGTACTGCCACTAGAGGTGACAGTTTGTTTGCTATCGTTGACATCGCTTCCAGATTAAAAGTTGCTTTGGCTAAGTGCTAAAACTAGACATATTAAAATAAAAATAACAAAAGCACATACAATTTAAACTAAAATTCAAATGAAAATATAAAAAAGCTCATTCAAAATATTAATTAATGCTATAATAGTATATAATTAATGCTAAAATAGAATGGCTAGATATGGAATGTTTGTGGGGAATAATGTAACATTAAAGAAGGTATGATTGTAATGACATTTCTATGTTTTTCCAGGCTTCCCACTGCCTCAAGAGGTCAGTCAGGATTCATATGTGTGTGCTGACATGTGCGCCTTTCTTTACTTGAGGATGAAGAGGACCAGGCATATATAACGGATGAATGGGGAACAGATGACCCTGCTAATCTGTTAGCTCTGCAGGAAGTAGAAAGAGGTACCTGATGAAGGTCTGGTCCAGGCAGTGACTGAGTGTGAATGAAAGTCTCCGGAGGGAGGGATGTCATGTGAATGTCATTATAAACCGACTACACTGCAACACCTGAAGTACCTTCTTTATTTCTATGTATTAATTAAACTGTAAAATATGTGCTTAAATTCTGTTTCCCAACAAACTGTATTTTCTAAATGTCTTTATTTGCATGAAGTCTTTTAGATTACTTGGCTTGGGATAATTTATTCATTTTATTTTTGTAAATGGACTATTAGCCCCAGTAAATAGAAGTTGTAAATAATATAACAATCTCTGAGAATAAATTAGTCTATTTTGAATGGTCTAATATTATCTAATTTTAGATGATAAATATATAAAGAATAACATTACAAATCTAATTTAATGTTAAATCATCCAGTATACTTTTAAAGCTGAGAAACCTTGCATATGTTGAAGTACAATGCAATACATCGAGTAAGCGAGAACAAATGTCACAATTATTAGGACAAGTTAAATGGATGGAAGCTAATACTCAAAGTATCTTTTTTGAGGATAAATAATTATTGTGAGTAAAACAATTATAAAAACTTATTTTATTAATTTATTCAAATGTATATATTTTCAAATGTATAGTATAATAAACTGGTTATTATACAGAATTGAAACGTGTCCTCTTGCCTCCACTAGAGGGCAGCAGTGGTGTATTTCTGTAAAGGGATGCAGCACAGGGCTGGATATATTGTATGTTCCTGAATAAATTTAAATATGAGAAACCCTGAGGAGGTGCCTTTCCCCAGCTGAGTCTTGGTGCTTCCAAAGGAAGCATAAGGGTGTTTTTAATTTCTCTGTAACAATGTGCATCATGAAAAGCTACACATAAAAGCATGCTTTTTATTTCTGAAATGCTTCCCCCCCCTACATTTTAGACGTAAATTATTAGTCATATAAATAACCATTTAAATGCAAAGAGTCATTGCTCATTTTTAGACATGATAAATGAAGTAAAAGAGGCTTGGTTGTTTTTATTTGCAATAAATATTCATTTGCTCATGGAGCATTCTCATATTGTGTTTTAAAAAAGAAGGGCGGTGAACATATACTTAAAGTCTTTGAACAATGATGTCATCTCAGGGTCAGATCCAGCTGAAAACAGGTGAGGGATGATGTCATGGTGAGACATGGACATCATCATTCAGGAAAGGAGAGCGGTGGTGTCACATCTCATCAACAAGGCAGCCAGATCACCTGATTCTACGCAGTGTGTCTCTCTGAATGACCCGAGAGCATGATGCACAACATGTGGTGCGATAGTATGAGTACACACACAAACGGGCCTGGACCACCACCACACAGTTATAGTACATATCCCTGCAGGACTCATCTACAGAGAGAGACACAAAGAGAGAGAGACAGAGAGATTAAAGGTATGGTTCACCCAAACATGAAAATTATGTCATCTCTCATACACATATTGTTCCTAACCGCAAGTTTTTTTTAACATTATGTACCACCTAATTTACACTTGATTTGTGCTTTTTTGTCATTTTGTGGCGCTTGATAGATTTAGCTTTCATTCACCTTAATTCATTGTATGGAAAAGAGCAAGTGAAGCATTCAGCTTAAGATAAACTTTATTGTTCCCTGGGATGAAAAAATATGGGTTTGAAAATAAATGGGTAAAAATACAGATTTTTTGATTAAGTACAATGTTCATTTAAAAGTCACAATATAATAGCAGTAGAAAGTGATCTTTTCTTCTGTATTGTGTGTTGTTTTGGCTTACTATGCACAATGCAATGACTTTTATGAGCCAGTATACATTTTAGTAAATCAAAAACATTCAGCATTAGTGCAGCACAATTCCAGCTCTGTCAATAGATAGTCCAAAAACAGTTATTTTTGTATTAATTATACTATTGGTGCACATTTATTATTATTTTTAATTAACTTTAATTTTATATTTTCAGTTTTCTTTTTAAATTTAATTTTTAGTCATTTTGTTTTTTTTTTTCATTTTTATTAGTTTTTGTTTTATTTCTATATAGATTTTTAATTCTGTTTCAGCTTTAATAATTTGAGCACTTCAAACATATTTAAACATATTTCAGCTACTTGGTAAATTTTCATTCAAGTTTAAGTTTTTCATGTAATATTTATTTTTTATTTTAATTCAGCTTTATTTTAATTACTGAAAATTATTTTTAATAGTTTTAGTTAACAAATAAAAAAACAAGCTTCTGGTTTAAATTATTTGTGAAAGACTGGCCATAATAATTCACAGCAATAGTAGACAGAGAATTCTTTCTAAAATAACAGTACGTAATTGTATATATATGAGTTATTAATTGTTTTTTTGTGAAATATTCAAATATGTTTTTTGTGATTATGATTTAATTTGGTTGTTATTTAGATTCAATTTGGGAAATCTGTATTGATATCCAGCCCTAGTTTGAAATGACATAAAGGTGAGTAAATGACAGACTGATCATTTCTGGTGTGCAAAATGTTTAACAATACTAGATAAAGAGAATGTATAAAACATAAGAAAATCATACCAATCTGTTCCGTGCAGGTGTGTGTGTTACACGTCTCCTGTTTGACCGGTTCAAGAGCAGGATCACAGTCATGGCTGGTGGTCAGATCATCTTGCAGACAACGTACCTCCCTCACTCGAAAGCCTCCGTCACAAGAACGAGAACACTGAGGTAG
This sequence comes from Cyprinus carpio, assembly GCF_018340385.1. Classification (NCBI taxonomy): domain Eukaryota; kingdom Metazoa; phylum Chordata; class Actinopteri; order Cypriniformes; family Cyprinidae; genus Cyprinus; species Cyprinus carpio. Next base: position 1,187,989 of record NC_056572.1, read on the forward strand.
TTAGAAACATCCCTGTTACATCAGTGGAGCTGAAATAATGTGGTTAAAGACAAGCTGCACTGTGTGTGAGAAAACCTTACCGAGCTCCACTCTGTCATGTACCACTGTGCTCCACAGCTCTTCAGAAAGCAGGTCTGTGCACTGAGAGGACGGGGCAGATGAGAGCAGCGGTCATCTGAGGTGACCTCTAATTGCCCATTGTTCTGGACAACACAGACCACACCTCGACTCTGGGTACCATTGCCACATTCAGACGAGCACTGTAACACACACACGCACACACACACACACACACACACACACACACACACACACACACACACACACACACACACACACTCACGCACACACACACACACACACACACACACACACACACAAATATTAAACCTCAAGTTGTATTCTGGTCATTTTGACATTTAATTATCTTTTTCCCGAAAATGCTATTGCATTGGGCTAAAACGTGCAGACTTTGCTTACACAGGATATATAACAGAAATTAAATTTTTGTGATTTTTGGGGGGGGATTTTTTTCCCCACCTTGTTATACTTGTGTTGTCACAGTGGTGGACAATAATGAAGTATTTTTACTCTTTTACTGTTACTCAAAACTAGCCCAATCACGGGTTCCCCGTTAAAAATTGCATTCTGGGGGTAAAATACACTTTTTTGGCAGGGTTCCCTTGGTAAAATTCACAATCCAGGGGCTTAATTATCGGGGTCGCTTTAATCCGCAGCCATGAAAAACGTCCTGCGGCAACAGTAATAAAGTAGTCCAATTCAGTGGAAAACCGCAGACTTGGCAACACTGCTGTTACTGTACTTTAGAACATTTTTTGAGTATGTAGTTTATGTGAGTATTATTATTTTGAGAAACTTTTAACTTATATCGTACTTTTTACTCCACTATATTTCTTAAAAACATGTCATCCTTATTATTTTGAACTGGAGAAATGAGGTGATTCTTTTCAGTGAATCTTTTAAATGGGTTCGCAAATCGCTCTGAATGATTCATTCGTGAATTGGACTGTGCAGCTGTTCTAAAGTCGACAACTCACTGATTCAAATGATCCAGTCTCCGGTTAACAATTCAGTGAATTCACAAGTCTGACTCAAAATTACCCAAGAACGTCAAGATTCTCAGGGCTTGAGTGTGCGTGTGACTGCCGGATTTTATTTTATTGTAAATAAAAATCATATTTAGGTCACGACTGTCATTTGTTGCATGGTGTAAAATGTTGTTAGCTTGTTTTTATTTAGGTTTGCGATCGTTAGGTTTTTATTATTGTTACTGAATTGTGTTAGCTTATGGAAATTAAGTAGAGATTTGTATTGTTTTTTTTATTTTTTCTCCATTTCTGTCACTGATGGAGTTTTGGTTCCTTGCCACTGTCTCCTTTGGCTTGCTTAGTTGGGGACACTTGACTGATTGCACAGACACTATCAGAAGAGAACTGAACTGGATGATGACATCACTGAATCATCAATGAACTGACTTTAGCTGGTTTTCCTGTTTGACACTGTAAAGCTGATTTGACACAATCAGTATTGTATAAAGCGCTATACAAATAAAGGTAAAAAAAAAAATTCAAAAATAGATGACAATATAGTGACAGATTTACAAGCAATTTTTAAAAGGCTGGTAATTTTTGACTGGTAACACCAAATTAGGTATTTTCAACACAGCCCAAGGGTTAAAAAATACAGTATTTGACTGCGTGTGTGTGTGTTTGTGTGCATTCATGCACCTGTCCCCATGGTCCTGAGTACCATTCCAGCTGCTGTGTGCAGGGACCCAGGTCACACGGCACTAGCTCGTCAGGTTTATCCTCATCGTCGCAGTTGTCCAGTGGCAGTGAGTTGGTCTGACTCATCATGCACACCACTGACCGGCTGCGTCTTCCTTCCGCACAGTCTGCAGAACACTGCGGGGAGACAAAAAAATGGCTATCTTAGAAGTGCTACTGTGAAATAGCAAAGATAAGCGCACAGATTTCTCACCCTATCGCTCCAGAGAGAGTAGAACCAGCTGCTGGCACACACGCCTTTGTCACAGTTCTGCAGGTCCTGTGGGCGAAGGGCCATGTTGCATTCCTCATCAGAGACGATGTCACCCAGGTTATCCACACACACAACCTCTCTTCTGCGCTGACCTACTCCACATGGCACTGAGCACTGAGAGAGAGAGAGAGAGAGGTTTAACTGGAACCAGTGTTTTCTCTGAGCACTTTATACTGATGGCTGTTTATCTCCAAAGACCACGATCTGATCCACATATATAATACCGTTCAAAAGTTTAGGGTTGGTAAGATTTTCTGATGTTTTGGAAAGACTCTCCTGTCACCAAAGCTGCATTCATTTGAGCAGTAAAAACACTAATAATGCGAAATAGTGCAATCTAAATAACTGGTTTTTATTTAACATATTCATAAAATGTATATTATATTCATTCATTTGAGCAGTAAAAACACTAATAATGCGAAATAGTACAATGTAAAACTCCAGTCTTCAGTGTCACATGATTCTTCAGAAATCATTCTAATATAGCTGATTTACTGCTCAAGAAACATTTCTGATTGTTATCAATGTTTAAAACAGTGCTGCCTAATATTTTTGTGGAAATTATTTTTGTGTCATTTTTTTTTCAAGATTTTTTCAAGAAGTTCAAAGGAACAGCATTTATTTTAATTATAATTTCTGAATCAATCTAAACATTTTGACTGTCACTTCTGACATTTAATTTTATGCATTTTTGCAGGTAAGATTAGCCACCATCTGTTTTTAGGAATTTTTGTGAACAGTTTTTGTCATATGGCCATACAGTGAACCTAAGAAATATTTTACTTATGCCATATTTAAATTTACCTAATGCAATGAAATAAATCAAGTTTGTAATGTTTTAAAGTGTACAAATGCTTTTTTTTAATGAAATAAATCAAGTTTGTAATGTTTTAAAGTGTACAAATGCTTTTTTTTATTTTATTTTACATATTAAATAAATAAACATATTTTATATCAGTTAGTTGCCAAGGCAAGTTTTATATGTTACAGATGCTTTCTGTTTATTCCAGGTGGTAGAAGATGTCATGAAACATAATTATGAATATGAATCTCATCTTACACTGAGACACATTCACACACCTCTGTCCAGTCTGAGCGGATCTGCCACTCACTGCAGATCTTGAGCTGGCACACAGTGGTCATCTCGGGCATTTCTGTGCTATCGCAGAGGCTGGTCGCCACGACGACTGTGCTATTGCCATGGTGTCCTTGCGTCTGCTGGCAAATCACCTGACGATTCTGAAACCCTGGACCACAGGTCTTACTGCATTCAGACCACTCTCCCACATCCCAGCTACACACACACACACACACACACACACACACACACACGCACACACACTGACTGAAGTACAACTGCTTGGTTATTTGCCCCACATGTGCTTCTTATTTGCCCCATTTGGAAATACCCGTTTATGCCTCTTCAGCCCATATGGACAGTTTTTGGATGTTTTAAGAGAGCAGGCTTGTATGTCTGCTTGTCATGTGTTGTGTTCAAATTAAAAAAAGATTTGTTTATTCAACTGTTATTCAAGTTTAAATTACTCTTAAAAGTATCCTTTTATAAACTAAATGGTGGTTCAATTTACTTCCAAGAAATATACAAGTATACTACTAGTACATTAATATTAGTGTGCTTACTACATTGTGATGATTATAGTAAAAAATATATATCTAAATTTTTTATGTTTTTGAACTGCTTATAAAATTTCCATATATATTAGAATAACACAGTTTTAACATAAACTAATAAATGAAAGAAACAGGCAAAGATTCCTGAACTTTAACAAAAAAAAAGTTTATTATTATTTGCATCTGTTTGATTTTATTTAGATTACCACATTTTCAAAATGACATTATTAAAATTGCTTAAAATCAGCACAAATCTGTTCATTGTGAAAACAATTAAATTTATTCAGTTAAAAAGGTATGAACATGGGGATAAAATATGGTTAGCTGTGGAACAAGAAATATTCAGTTAGTTAAAATGTATGAGATTGAAAGAAACTGGGTTTGTTGATGATAAATACCTAAATCTGGTTATTGTTTTTTTTTTAAACACATTTAATTTATTAGCATTATTACAGAAATTTTACCTGTTTCTTACATGTTTCATTAATGCATGACTGACAAAGATGCATTACATTAAGTTTATAAAACTACATTTTATTTGAGTGTACATACTGTAAAATATACTTTAACTGTTCTGAAGTTAAAGTGAAAAAGTGAGCTAGAAGTAAATGCTTTTAGAGTTCAGTGTCTGCTGTAAAAGACTGTGTATGTTCACTCACAAGGTCGGGCAAGGCTGCGATTGACACTCTTCTACCTGAGGGCCAGGATGGCTGGTGTAGCTACACAGATCCCCTGGTACAGAAGTTTGAGTAGCTCTTTCCACACAGCCGAACAGAACCTGACGACTGCCTGATACACACACACACACACACACACACACACACACACACACACACACACACACATACACCAGACAAACAGATTAAACAGAGACGGACAGGAAGACATAACATTGTCATTGTGATGTCTTACAAGTACAGTGTCTGCTGCTAAGAGAATACCAATCTGTTTTGATTTTATTTGCAGACACAAAAGTATGGTTACTCTGGTTTTGATTTAGATTTTAAACAGTGAGGACATTATGAAACCTCTGCAATGGCCTGGAATGCATGCATACAGAACACCATTCATCAGACACAGCAATGTGTTTACATGTCTCAGGGCCAGAAACACTGAAAATCTAACAATTATTTTCTATTTCTGTCTTGGACATTTTCTAGGGATCTTTTAACAGCCCATTTAGTTCGAATTAAACAGGAAGAAAGAACCACAAACACACAGTGCAAGGTTTTCAGAAATAATGTAATGACTAGTAACTGAAGTACCTGTTCCACAGGTAGCACTGCAGGGGGTTGTTGTCATGGCAAGCCAGCTGTACAGAGGAACTGGTTCAGGGGTTATAGGGTCCGATGGAACTTGGTTAGGATGAGAGCTGCTCAGTGAGTTTTCACTGTCACTATTCTCAGGATCAGGAAATATTCCATGACTCTCTGCTGGAGGACAGAATGAAATTGATGGATGGTTGCATAAGATTTTAGCATACATGCAAGAAAAAAAAAGGTAAAACATTTCAGCACATACAGTACATTTCCCTATTACCTAGAAGATATCATTTAAAACAACAAGAAAACCCAGAAACATTCTGTCAATCATTCCTTAACAAGTCATTGGAAGATGGTCATATTATTCTACATTCCTGGTTACTTTTTGGAATTTTGTTGATACTTTTTGGAATACATAATCTTTCAAAAGTTTGGAGTCTGTAAGATTTTTAAATATTTATGTTTCTTATGTTCACCAAGGCTGCATTTATTTGATCAAAAATACAGTAAAAACAGTAATATTGTGAAATATTATTGCAATTTGAAATAACTATTTTCTATTTCAGCATATTCTTAAATGTAATTTAGTTTTGCGATGACAAAGCTGAATTTTTCAGCATCATTACTCCAGTCTTCAATGTCACATGATCCTTCAGAAATCATTCTAATATACTGATTTGGTGCTTATTTTTATTTTTATTTTTGAATTATTATGTCAAAAATTGTTTAATAGTTTTGTGGGAACAGGGACACATTTTTCCAGAATTCATGGTTGAAAATAAGTTCAAATGAACAGGATTTATTTGAAAAGATTCATTCAATAGTCTTTACTATTAAATTATATACTGTATATTTTAAACTGACTTGACTCCAAACTTTTGAACAGTTGCTGGTCCCCACTGACATTTACAGTACTTTACTATAAAACTATGAAAGTACTTTGTATAGGTGTACTATAAAACAAACTATGGAAGTCAAAGGCTACAAGCAAACATTTGGTTACCAACATTATTCAAAATACCTTCTTTTGTGTTTAGCAGAAGAAACTCATATAAGTTTGGAACAACTTGAGGGTGAGGAAATAATGTCAGAATGTTCGTTTTTGGATGAGCTATCCCTTGAAAGAAAAACTTACCCAGAGGAAGTACACTAGAGAAAGAATATGCATCTGAATTATTGTCGGTGATGGGGTCTTTGGGTAGAATGTATTCATAATACACTGCTGGATTGGGTTGCTGATAAATCACCTGAAAAAATATGAATCCAAATCCACAGTCTTACACACTATTCATATGGACTTAATTAGAAGCTAATGTTTTCATAAAAATAGATATACTTCCTTACTTTCTAACATAATACATCACACTGTGTAAAAAAAAAAAAGGTGCTTGTCATTTTCTGCCAGGACATTATCTGTTAAGTTTACGGGTTTAACCTTTTAACACAACATATTTCAACGTGTAATTCAGAAAAGGTGAAAAATCAATACAGAAAACCCCTTCATATATTAACACAGTAAGCTGGACTTTTCCTGAAGTGTAGAATAAGTGCAGCCACATTCTATTTGAATCTTAAGTCATGGCAGTTTTGTGATGTCATACGGTAGGAGTGGTCTCTCACAAAGAGATGCAGCTCCTGATTGGTCGGGCCAGGAGCAGTGATGGATTCTCCCGCTCTGCTGCGTATCTCATTGGGCCGCTTGTATGTGAGCTGAGTACCCGCGGCGTAGAACTGTCCTGGCCTGTCGATCACCCAGTCACCGTTTATCACTGACTCACCAGTCGCTGTCTTGAGAGCTGAAGAAACAGAGGGGGGGGGGGGGGGGGGAGATGATGGATGGAAGGAGGACACCTGGTGGTTCCATACCACATATTAATACTGAAAAAACCAGGCCACACCAGCTGGTGTCTGGAATGTGGTAGCTGTTGTTCTGCTAATACAAAGTGCTCTGCCAGCTTGGACCAGCTAGAAACCCTGTACAGTAAAACCAGCTCCTTAGTAAAATTAGCATGCATATGCACACCATACGAGGTGCCAGTCTGAATACATCAAAATTGCATAAAGATGCATAAGACCACACACTCATTTGAAGTTGATTCTTTATTTTCCAACGTTTGACAAAGGCGTTGCACCGAAATGTTGGTAAATAAAGAATCACGTGCAATGAGTGTGCGGTCTTATGCTTCTTTATGCAACAGTAAAACCAGCTTCCATCTTAAGATATGGCACTCTGAAGAATAATAATTTATTTAATTTTTTTTAATAAATGGAACGTGGAAGGAGATGCTTAAACCTTCAGGATGAAACAAATATTTTAAGAGCTGTTTTTTCTATTAAATTTTCTATTCAGTTTGAAAAAAAGGGTCTGAATTTTGTGATTTCATTTTTATTCAGATTTTTTTTATTGTGTAATAACAAGTAACAATATTGCAGATTTTAAGCTGAAATTAAGATAAACTGGAACCAAATGTTGATTTGAAGTTATTGGTAAACTTAGAAATGTGGGTGCATGGTAAATTTTTTGTTTTTTAAAGAAATTAATACTTTTATTTGGCAAGGATGCATTTAACTGATTAAGAGTGACAGCAAAGACATTTATAATGTTTCAAAAGATCTATTTTACATAAATGCAGTTTGTTTTAAAATACTGTATGTCAAGGTTTCCAAAATTTTTTTTAAACAACACAACTGTTTTCAGGAGTGTGCGTGCCATCATAATGATCCTAAAGTAAATTAAAAAAGAAGAGCTAGGAGGAATTCAGTTCAATTACCTAAGTAGTTCCTGGTCTTCTGTGTTTCCTGTACTTTGATTCGTTGAGCTCCAGCAGGAATGTCCAGGATCTTGTGGTAGCCAACAGAGAGCACGGAAAGAAAGAGTGTCCCGCTGAACAACTCACACGAGCTCCCGTCCCCTGCACACACACCGCAAACATCCACCTGGAAACCCTCACAGCCCTGCACAATAACACCACACACACACACACACACACACACACACACACACACACACACACACACACACACACACACACACACACACACACACACACACACACACACACACACACATCCAGAGCAGATTCAGTCCTGAGTAATGACTCTTTCACCACACAGATGAAGACTGGGATTCAACCACTGTGAATCGGAGACTATATGGGCAGGCGTGTTTGCTTGAGATCTTTTTAATAAAAAGATTAAAATCAATATTGAACTGCTTAGACGATTCGATTTCAGAAAATTAATCAACATTGGCTGGCTTATCTGGCAAGAGTTAATCAAAAAAAGCAAACACATGTAATAGCTCTTCAAGAGGGCACTGCTGTCTTCCACTCAAAACACACTCACATCCGGCTCAAACCGAGATGTATATATGACTGTATATTTAAAAATGCTTTCAATCATTTATATTAAAATGAGACTAAAAGCACATGAGTGCATATGCTCTGATTCATATTTCATTAAAACATTATATGACTCAGCACTCAGTAAACAAACATGTAAACACTGAAGCCAATATTCACCCACACCTGCAGACGAATACAGAAAAGACACAGGAACTGATCGATGAGGAGAGAGATTGTTTGTGTTTGAGATTTACAGATTTGGGAACACTGCTACTATAATCGAAATGAAGTCGTTTCCTAAAACATTTTTCATTCAAAGCATCATCAGTCTCTCTTAGCATAACACTGTAATGAGAAACACACACACAGACATACTTCATGGTCAGACAGGGGCCAGATTGTTTCATGATTCAAACTTACTCACACCACAAGCTATCGAATGCAAATTTGAAACCGTAAACAACTCTTTCTATTGCTAGATTGATTAGGACTGTGAAAACACACACACACACACACACACACACACACACACACACACACACACACACACACACACACACACACACACACACCACCACACACACACACACACACACACACACACACACACACACACACACACACACACACACACACACACACCTTGTCTCCCAGTTTGTCAGACTTACAATAAGAAACAGGTTTGTTTTTAAGAATGCCATACCAGACAGACTGGAAAAATTCAGCTTCTTAACACCAAAACACACACGTACAAATACACGTTTGTTTTTCTATCAAGGTTGGGACTTTCCAGTGACTCCTTTTGTATTTATTTTGAGTTCATGATGTTTTCTATCCCCTAACCCTAGTTTAAACCTTTCAGCATTTTTTACAATGTTATTAAAATGTTATTTAGTATGTTTATTAAGCCATTTTCCTCGTGGGGACCTTTGGCTGATCCCCACAGCGGAGGTGATTTCGGGTTTTGCTATTCCTGTGGGTACATCTGGTCCCCACAATGAAGACAAAACCTGACCTCAGAGCCCTGCACACATCCATCCACAGCGGTTAGTTTTGCAATGTTTTATCCCCCAGCTGATCTTTACAAGAGCCATCAATCTTTCCTGTAGTGTTTACAGTCTATCAGCAATCAACTCACATGACATTCTCACAATGATGACTCCATATGTTAAAAATTGTGACATTTTATACTTTATTTATTATTTCTTATCATTTATTAAATCTTTATATTTTTTTGTTAATCCAAAATGCATTATATTATGCACTGCATAATATATATATATATATATATATATATATATATATATATATATATATATATATATATATATATATATATATATATATATATATATATATATATATATTATATATATGTATATATATATATATATATACTGTATATATTATGCAGTGCATAAGGAGTAACCTGAAGTAACTTTATATGAACATATTATAGTTATAGATATTGAATAAAAAAAGAAAATCACTAACATTTTTACAGGTATACTACATATTTATGTAGATTTCTACATATTAAAAATATTTGTAATTTTTTATACTGATTATTTAGAAATGTACACAGGTTAATACACTAACTGTAAGGGACGGTATTTTTTTCACAACTGATTTTTTTGGTGCAAACTCTTACTGTGGTTGTCCATTATGTATTTCTTGTTTTATAATGACTACTCTGTACTTTGTAAAGTGTTTGTTACTGTAACAGCAACAATTTTCAACCTTTGAAAAATCTTTTTAAAAATCATCATTGTCTGGAATGTACTGTCTGGAAATAAACTTTTTGAAAATGGCAATAAAGTGTTGTACTGTACTTGGACATTTTTATATTTGATCAAGTCATGTCATGTATGTAGATTTTTAAATTTATGTGTGTGTGTGTGTGTGTGTGTGTGTGTGTATTTATATATATTATAATATGTAAAAACAATAGATACTGATTTTTTTTTTACTTTTTTTATTTCTTTTTAGAATTTTTTAAAAATTTTTACAAGTATGCATATTTTTGTATACATATATATGTATTCTAATTAGGTTGTACTCAGACATACTACTGAAATATTGTTCTGGGTAAGCATGGTTTGCTTACAGTCATTTGCATGCATTCCAGTTCTGCCGCCTAGGATCATTTGTCATTCTCTGCGGTTCTTACCTCTCCAGGGCCGCTGCTGGAGTCGTTGTCCCAGGGAACAGGCACTGTGGGTGGGCACAGGACGGAGAGCAGGATGCTCATCTGGAGGAAATGCTGGATGAGTCTCCACTGGTGTCCTCTCCGGGTCGGCAGTTGCATCCCACAAGCCATGAGCAGATGAAGACTGTTAATATGTGTGTGAATGTGTGTGTGTGTCCTGTCCTAGTAAGAAGTACTGCAGTGGTGCCGTCTCTGAATGGAGATGTGTGTTTGTGTGAGAGAATGTTTTAGTGAAAGGGGGTTTCTCTCTTTGGTATTTAAGTGTGTGTGTGTGTGTGTGTGTCTCTCTCTCTCACCCTCAGACAGCGAGTCATATACACACTGGCACACATCTCCCTCCTCTCCTCTCCTCTCTCCCCTTTTTTCCCTTTCTCTTTTCTCTTTCCACTCACCCCATTTTTTGTTCTTTCATAAGCAGCAAGAATTCCTTCCAAGAAATCTCTCTGTGAGAGAAGCTGTAAAATGCTTAGAATTACAATCACTTTCTAATGGACAGGCACAGTCTCTCTGTATTTCTTTCTAACACTCAGAGGGGCTTATTCTGACCCAACCAGAACTAAATCAGAGAATTAGAGCAAAAACCTCTTTCTCTCTCTCTCTAAATCCCACTAAAACAGAAAAACAAATGTAAAACAGTCCCAGTCTGAAATGTAGTCCCCAGCCTTCTCTTTGCATACTTGAGTGTGTCTTGTGGTGTGTAATTTTGTTGTAATGAGGGTGTATATCACACTTGTGTCCAGATGGTGTGTGTGTTTTTCTATGACCTGCACACCTTCTGGAGGTCAAATGATCTTCACCTCGTCAAACGGTAGAGGAAAGGAGAATATCAAGACATCAGACCTAAAGGAAAAACAGAACTTCTGAACTGAAACATTTGGTCAGTTTTGTTCACAGAAAATATTTTCACGGACATAAACTACTGGAGCTCAGACAGACGCGCAAAGGAATGTTCCTTGTGGCAGTGGTTTTGTGTTTCTTTATTCCAGGTCAATAATGCAAAGCGACTAACAGTTTTTCTTTATTGCAAACACATTAAAACTGATTCTATTAGCATACAAGCCCGGAGCGTTACTTTAGCTCTCCAAACAAAGACACATTCTTGGATCATTTAAACTCTATTCACCTGTTTTCACACATGCTCCAATTTATTCAATGTTTCTGGAGAAGTATTCACAAAAATGTCCTCATGAAGCACAGATTTAACCATTTTCTTATTTAGGAGAACCAAGCACTCAATATAATTCAGTCAGGATGTGTCAGTTAACACACATGCAAAATTATTCAAATTAAAATCAAATAGCAGGATGTATATAAATAGGGACACACACACACACACACACACACACAAACATATATATATATATTTGTCATATACATATAAAAATCTTGAATCCTGAATCTTAAATGATCATAGTTTATATTAAATATATTAAATGCAATTAACTGAGTGCTTTTTTGAACAACTCAAGTATGACTTACATCTTCATAATTAATTGTAATGTGTTTAAAATATGGTTAAAACAACCGTATATATGTTTTTACATTGAAAGCAGACTGCTGCAAATGTACGTGTACAGCTATCCACTGTAATTACGACAGTACACAAAACTACTTACAATACAACAGCTTTCAATTGAAACTTATACGTCATGTATTTAAATATGTTTGTAATATTGTGATGATGAAATTGCAGTTTAGTACGTCTGCATTTACATCTGCAAGACATATTTTTTAGCGTTTGCTCATCTGCAATACGTCTATAGGACGTTTCCTATCAGATGTCAAATAGATGTTTAGAAGATGTCTTTAAGATGTTTATGATTTAGAATGTATGTAAAACTGACATCTATCAGATATTTGCACACAGCAGATGCTTTCCAGATGAAGAGATCTTTAACAGACATATGTGTGCTATCTGGGTAGTTAAAACTATAATTAATAGCTGACTTATAGTGCTTTACTCTGTAAGTCAACATCACAATATTTGAACTTCTTCAAAGCATGACAAAGGGTTATAAATGTGCTTTATAAATGTTTGATTTAAAATGTGCTTTAAAGTAACTCTTTCAATTTGCCATTACAAGGTGCTCCACTTAAGCTGCCTTTTATTGCATTAATATTATATGATCTGCGAGTACAGGTGCACATTAAATGCACTTCTTTTTTAACGAGGGAAATGTGGATTAATCCATGCATTTGTTGGGTTTTATGTTCCCTAGACCATTTTGGGGTCATAACAGTCATCTTAAGCCAAAAATTGAGGTTTTTACAAAAGAAAGTGAACGAGAGAATGGACCATATACTCATAAATAAATAACTGAGTCTGATTTAAGACCAAGCATAATTTGTCTAAAGTCAAATCATCTTAATTTAAAAACTCCACTTACTGGCAGTGAATTTTACTCAGTCCCCGTTTTATTAGATCTACTTAGACTGAATGACCCGCTGATGTTGTTCTCTGTTTTCTGCACTCTATGTAAATTAAGTTTTGTCTGGAAGCTACAGTATGAAGCTCCGGTTGAGGAGGAAGGAGGGTTACAGAGGGGCTTCACACTGATTTACAAGCATAAAATGGACACATTCCCAATCCGCACACTGTCGACTACACACCTGTTGCAGTGCAGTGATTTAGATGACATGTATCCGTACATGTTTATGTGTGCAGATAATGTGTTATATGGTTAATAGTCACATTTGCTTACCCTTCTGGATGGTAAACAGAGAGAAATGCATTCCGCGACTGCTTGGAGGAAATATCCAAGTCACACTAAAAATGCAGACAAGGCTCTGACAGCCTCCGCAGACAGTTCTTTAAGACACAGAAACAGAAAGCTGGAAACCCGACAGAGACTCATCCAAAAGTACAGGGATTTGGAGAGGAATGTCAGTACTAAGCATACTTAATAACAGCTCTGCATTTTACATGCCCGCTGTGGATTAGTATGGAAAGTAAATAACAGTGGATGTCTCCCAAGTGTACTAAATCAAACAAACCCAATCTAAAGGTGGAATGACTCTGTTGAGAGGATGCAGTTGCAAAATACAAATACATCACTGTCAATAGAGACCACAGTCTGTGTTATGACATTAGCAGGGGAACACCTACAAGTGAATTTCCATGACTTTTTAGAAAGATTTCAATTAATTATACTATTAGTGTCCAAACATCTTCAATAAGACCCTGAACAGACAGACAAGACTGATGGTATCTCACTGGCTTAAGGGCAAGTTTTACTCTACACAAGCACTCACAAAGAGCAAGGTCTTGCCCATTAAATACTTGAGAGAGGAGCAGAAAAAAAAATACTGTATTTCCGTGATATATCCAGGCATGGAAATCGAAATTGTAATCTGTTATTTTCAGGTTTTCCATGGCCGTGGGAACCAGTCTCGTTCCCACTGTAGAAATATTCATATTTCCCTAGTATGCAAAATGCAGTGTCAAACACTAGAAGGATGTGGAGTATGCAGTATTCATGATACAGTAGAAAAAAAATATATGGATAACCTACTACAACTTCTAAGAATCTTATAGGAATAGTTCACTCAAAAATGCAAAAAAAAAATAAAAAAATGCTGAAAATATTTAATTTCTTCATCAGAACAGATTTGGAGTAATGTAGCATTGCATCACTTGCTCAGCAGTGTATCCTCTGCAGTGAATGGGTGCCGTCAGAATGAGAGTCCAAACAGCTGATAGAAACATCACATTAATCCACACGACAGTCCAATAATTAATGACTTGTGAAGAGAAAAGGTGTGTGTTTGTAAGAAACAGATGAATTAAGATGTTTTTAACTTTTCATAGCATTGCTTGTTTTTTATCAGCTGTTTGGACTCTCGTTCTGACAGCACCCATTCACTGCAAAGGATCCAATGGTGAGCAAGTGATGTAAGAAATTGTAACAAACTCAACTACATCTTGGATGACATGAGGGTGAGTACATTTTCAGCAAATTTTCATTTTTGTTTGAACTATATCTTGAAGTGTGCAGCCACAGCAGCAAAATGCAAAGAACTGTGAGTTCAGTTTTCTTTTGCATGTGCTATAGACACTATGAAAGTTGTTCCTAATGGTTAAATAACACCCGGCTAAATTATTTTTATGGTTATTAGTACATCACAATTCAAAGACCTTGTGCTGACACAAGCTGATTAAAAGAAGAAAAAAAAAAAACTAATCCCAAAAAATTCAACTTAATGCTGAACAGATCGCACACAAATGTCTTATTTCACTTGGGTGCATTAAAAACCAAGGCCTTTATTTTATATGTATTCCTTTACTAGGCAGTGAAAACATAAAATGTTGACACGATCAGGGTGATTTAAGACTTTAATGCAAGTGCAGTAAAACTAGAGACAAAAAGAGAAGTGTTGTTGTTGTTAATGAAAACTATTAAAAATAGTTTGTGATAATCAAATAAAATATTAGATGAAAAATACTAAAATTATTAAAACTAAAATTTAAATCATTTTATTCTTAAAATCTATTAAAATATAATAAAAATGGCTAAAAATAAAAAAAATTACTAAAACTTAAAGTAAAATTAAAATGCATACTGAAATAAAAACTAATAAAAGTTCATTCAAAATATGAATGAATATGATAATAGTATATAAATAATACTGAAATAACACTGCTACAGAAATGTTTGGGGATCTCAATTACATTTTCAGTTCAAACCAAAACTTTTTTTTCTTTTGAAATCATATTCCATCTCTGTCATTGTTTCCATAAACTTGGCCATGCTCAGCATTGAGTGACATTTTCTGGCAAGCAATCAGCACATATGCAGGGTCCATAAAAAAGTACCATAAAAACATCTATTTTAATCACAAACTCTTCCCATTTTTCATTATTTTATTACTTTCATGGGTTTAAAGCTATATTCATACCTATATTTACACGCTTTTGTAGCCTTTGGCCATTTATATACATATAGCTTTTATTAAGCCCTATTTGGGCTGCACTGAGGACTAATGAAAAAGAGATGTCACATACAGAAATGGACCACAGTGGTGAAGTCAAGATTCAGATCTGCAGGCAAATTCAGTTTCAAGAGTTCTTACTATCTTGACCAAAAACAGATTTTACGAGCAAATACTGTCCTTGAAAGTGAAATGGTGATGAGCATGGTTTGTTAATTACACTTAAGTGAATGACTGTGGATGTTTTGAGGGCTGTATGTTGAGTCAAAGTGCTGGGAATGTGTTGTGGCCAACTATGCCAGTAAAAAGCCTGAGTAATCACTTCTAAAGAATTAGTCAGAATAAATCAGTGTGAGTGAGCTTGTGGGACTCAGTTTCAATAGTGACTATATGCTTCTTCACTCACATCGTGCTGTATCTCTCTTACACATCTGAGCCAAGCCTCGGGGGACTCTTGAGTTTACATACTGTCTGCAAAGCTTAAAGAAAAAAATCTGATATTTCTTTCTGCATGTAAGCTGGACTGCCATGTTTGGTGTTGGATTTATATTTGGCTTAAGAAATCATCTCTCCTCTTTTACTGTTGAAAAACTTTTCGGGCAATAAAAGCCCGATGGCACACACTTTCACATAAATGTCCACACACACACGGTCCTGCAGAGCAGAACAACATTACACGCATTCACAGAACAATTGAACAAATCTGGACTCTTCTGGAGCTGGACATCCAGTGAAAGCGAAAAGAGGAATTGCATGGAATAAAAAGAAGGAATGTGGGATCTTAAAAAGTGAAAAACAGGGAAAGAGAAGGAAATGGCACTGGTTTAACCACTTAACCAGCTGGCTTGCTGCCTGTCATCACTTTAAAGCTGCACAGCCCTAAACAACACCTGGAGCTCAAGAAGATAATCACAGGAAAGAGGTTAAAGGTGGAACACATATTTTTTTTGTCTGAAAGTAAGATGTCAGTTCAACAGACAGATTTTTAAAATAAAGGAGATCATAGCCACACAGATCAAGAGCACGGTTGAGAGTCCAATAAACAATAAACTCATTATGAATAAATTTACATAATATTGCCATTTCCTATTTTGCAGGGCTGCCAACTTTTGAGTTCAAGTTGGAGTGAGAATTTTTATTATTATATATATATATTTATATACATGTGCCTATATCATAAAATTATGTAAAATAACGCAGCCAATGATTAGAAGACTAACTGATTAAGACAGATGTCGCCACCTACTGGTGTTTCAATGTAATGTTAATGCGCATCCTGTTTGTAAAGTGAAAATAGAGAAGCACAGAATGTGTATATTTCATTTTAGAAAAGACTGCTTTTAAACTGGATTCCACTCCCACATCTGCCATTGGTCGGCCAAACAGATAGCCCCGCCCCCGAACTCATCCATTGGTTGTACTGGTGGGATTCTAAAAATTTTTTTAAAAAAAGACCAAAGGACTGTTTTGATGGTAATACAGTCATGCTTTTCAGAACATTAAGGCATATTAAGCCTGGATTTCACACATTTCACTTTAAAATAAAACTGAACATTAATTTACAAAAGAATCTCAAACAGATTATCAATACAAACAGACTTTAATTTAACCATGATGTTACAGAAGTCAGCATGTACATAAAATAGAAAACTCTACACACTCGTCACGCACAAGCAGGACACTTGCTTTTAAAATACCATGTTTGCTAAATGTATTCATTTTTTCCCCTAAAAAATGATGCACTTTTTAATGTCAAATTAGTATATGAATATCATTATATGATGCAGCCAAGCACTGAGCAATTTACTGAATTTGGGTGATTTGGACAACCCTAAAAAGCCCTAATACTGTACACAAAAGCATGTGAAGGGAGGAAGATGAGCCAAAACCAACCACCAGTAGACGGAGAATCACCCGACGTCCCATTCACACAATAAGCTTTTTTTTATCTTCATTTCTTTCTTTGTTTAATCAGAAAAAGGTTTTCATCGGAGGGACACACGGAAGAACCTTTTGCAGCTTTTTTTTGTCTCTTTCTCCATTTCCTCTCATTCTT
Organism: Cyprinus carpio; assembly: GCF_018340385.1. Classification (NCBI taxonomy): domain Eukaryota; kingdom Metazoa; phylum Chordata; class Actinopteri; order Cypriniformes; family Cyprinidae; genus Cyprinus; species Cyprinus carpio. The sequence goes on from NC_056572.1 coordinate 1,205,482, forward strand.
TTTCGCTATTTGATCTGTTTTCTTTTTATTGTTCTTTTCAGGTCCAAAGGGCTTATTCGGCGTCACACTGGCTTTGCGAGGTGATGAAAAAACTCTTGTCATGTGAGGGCTCTTTTCACAGCCTCTAGGAAAGTCTGCGTCTTCATCTAAAACTATAACTTTAGATTGTGTTTTCTTTTTGGCTTCCTTCTGGCTTTGCTTTTGTGGTTTAAACCTGCTCTGAGGCGTGGGTTTGCTGTGGTTTCCTGGTGTTTGTGAGTCCTGCTTGAAATTCAAGTGTGTGTTCTGTTTGTGTGCTTGTGGATGGTGTTTTGGTGTGTGTGCGATGTGTCTCTTCGGCGTGAGCTGGTTGTTGTGTGCATATGGAGACTGTTTGTGGCTGGTTTTTGGTTTCTTTCTGGGCGGCTGGGGGGTATTTGTAATGAAAGCTCCATCAGGTGAAATCAATCCGGCCTCCTGAAGTTCTGTAAGAGACACATGTCATTAAATCTTTAGGTCTCAATCTTTAGATCAGCCTTTATCAATTGAACTTATCAGAAAGAATCGAACAAACCTCTGGCCTGCTTTTTAAGTCGATGATTCCGGCAATTCATGTCCTTCTTTGTGTCATAATAGGAAATGAATGGCAGGGTGGGATACGTCCCGTTATACATTCTCCTCTCAGTGCACTCCTGCAGAGAAAACACACTTTAATCTCATATCATACTGTGCTTGAAGTGGAAACTCATAACAAATAGAGCAGTTTGAAGTAACAAGGACCAACACAGCGGTCAATGAGGGGTTCTGATTTGTGTGTGTGTTTAGAAATGTGGTGTTTAAAATGTTCTACTGGCAACCAGCAATCAGCGTAGATGAGGCTGATCCACTCACATGGCCGAAGTGTCCTTTCTTAGAGCAGTTATAGCAGTAAGCAGGACTCCTGCAGGCATTTGGATCACTGGGCTTGCGGAGGGGTCCATTAGTGGTCTACAGAGAAACAACAAGATACAGAGTTAGAAGCAGGAGGAGACTGAACACAAAAATCTTCAGAATGAGAGTTTGACTGCCTCCTTTGAGCCAAATGCATAAAAACATACAATCTTATATCTGAAGTCTATAACAAGAAACATAGTGAGCAATTCCTTCATTAACACTCAGTGCTGTACAGTTTCAACAGTGGTTCTTAACCTTACTGACTCTAAGGCCCCCTGATTGTCACAATGATATTTAAAGGCCCCCAGCCCCATTTACACATTGAAAACTTACTTTAATCTACAGACATTTTTTTTTTTTAAATAGATTTAATTTTCAGGATTTTAGAAATTGAAAGTTCTTCAGCGATCTTGTTTTTTAACCAAAGAATTTACATTACTCTTCCAGTAATCCGTGATTTACTACTAAGGATTTTTACAAATATTTGCACTCACAATTTTAGCACAATAAAATATTTTACAGAAGTTCATTACAAATATGGCCATTATGATAGATTTCATTCGTTCACATGAATTTTTTAATTTTAGGTTTCCTTGTATATCCAGTTCTTCAAAGAAAAAAGGAGATCAATTAAAAAACATCTTGATTTTTGTTGTTTTAGCTTATTTTAAGCCCTCTTGAGGGCCCCTTGAAAGTTCTCTGAGGAGCTCTAGTGGGCCCCGGTCCCCTGGTTGAGAACCACTTGACCTAAGAATGAACATTCTGTCATTATTTACTCTCAGTTTTTATCCTCTGTGGACCAAGTTTAGCAGAATGTTGATGATGCTCTTTTTCAACAATGATTCTTTTATGATGCTTTTTTGACAGTCCCTGGTCACCTCAGGCCTCATAGTGTGAAAAAGAGCAGCTTTGACATTCTACTAAACTTCTTGTAGCAGGCTAAACTCGTAACAGTTGTAGCAGAAGCATCTACTGTGTGACAAGTTAAAGCAGTAAGGTCAAGAAACCTCCAATTAGGGTGACATGAATTCGGCCGCAACCAGTACCAGAACACTCTTAAACACACGCAGGAATACAGCTCGGCTCATGTCAGGTGTGTGAAAGCACCTCGGCCCCTCAGCTGTGCCCTTTGTGTGCGCCGCGTGTATGTCAGCCGACTACCTGCGTTATATTACTCGACTTCTCAATTCCATTATTATAAACCTCCTTACATTTCCCATTCACACTCTCTTTCTCCCATCATCCACTCTGTCTCCTCCTCCCGCTCTTCCTCACAGACATCCACATAATCTGTATATTTTTCTTTTCTTTAAAGTGATATAAGGGAGTGATTACAGAGGGTATCAATAAATCCCAGTAATGCGCTGGTGATAAGATCGCCTTTGGATGCCTGTGTGTATGTGTGTGCTTCTCCATCTGGTCCCGAGGAGCCCAAAGGCGTTTCACGCTCCATCGCCCTCCGTAAATACAGCACGATAAAGAGGGTAAGCCGACTGGTGCGAACGTGTTTGCGTGCATGCGTGTGTGTGGCTGGGAACTACACACATATTGTCTTTTAATGTCTCCTCAAGGGGGCGTCGAGACATACACACACTCACATACGCACATTTTCAATAAGCCGGGACACACGCGGTCTCACAACGTCATATTTTAAACATATCTTCCTCTGTTCCACAGGCTCTCTCTCTTTCTTTCTTTCTGTCCTGTTTTCCGCTTGAGTGGTTAAAGGGTGGAGGGGCGAATGCTATTAGAAGCGTTGGTCATTATCAGCTCAGCGCTGGAGACTGCTCCATCTCCATCACAAAGACACCATCGGTTCCCCCCCAGACGCCCATCCTTCTCTCTCTCCGTCACTCACTCACTCTTTCTAGCCCCCAAACTCAACGCAAGGTTTCCCATCCACTGTCCTTTATTAGTGACACTTGCTAAGTTCATACATAGTTTAATGATTTGGGCTATGGACACAAATGACACCTCGGCTCAAATAATTCGGCTTGTTAAGGAGAGATATGACATTACTTAAGTGATTGTCTGATGGATGGTAAAATGAGCCGAACAATCCCACAGACACTGAAGGAGGGAACTAGAATCTCATACAGAGTCTTTTAAACCCATTTGACTTGGGCCACTAAGCAACCACCTAGATTTCTTATCTTTGTATTATTTTAAAGTTTCTCTCCCATCACTATCAATTCAGACTGAAACCACAATGAAGCGAAAACATACTTTTCCTGTAGACTTAGGACATGTTGTCTGAGTATTTTAGTATGATGTTCCAATGCAGATGTTTAAGAACAGTTCAGATAAGATCGGGTTCTCCATTCCCAATCCAACTAGATATCAATGTTATATCAATATCAATTTCTTAATTCTGCCTCCATTCATTTCCAAAAACAGCTCTGCTTTCAAACTTCCATTTCTCTACCCATGTTTCTAATGCTCACTTTACACTACTTCTGAATCGCTCTGTTGTTTCTCTTCCTGTCTCTTTGTGCTTTAACTTGTCTCTTTCTTCCTTTCTACTGAACCTTCACCCGTCTATCCATCTGTTTTTCTTTCTCATTCCTGCTGATATCTCATGCAAATTGGTTTGTAAGAAGACGCTCCCTCCATCACACATACGCTTTGCCCCCCGCCCTGACCTTGAGCTCCTGTTATCACGCTTGTGCTCGACTGTGGTGGAAAAGGCAGGAAAACAAAAAAAGGGGAATGGGGAAAAAAAAAAGATGACAGGGCGACCCCTCCTTCATCCAATCCTCTGTGCATAAGAGCTGCTCTGTGGCACTATTAATTACCTCTCTTTATATCACTTCTATCTGAAAGGATTATCGGGGCAGAGGGTGGCCTCTGATATGTTTGTGTTTCAGGGCCAAGAGTCACACACACACACACACACACACACACACACACACACACACTTGTATCTATACATTGCACCATCTTTTTCAGTTACAAAAAGAGTAATGTAAACCAAAGTTATGACATAAAATTTAGGATTTTTTTTTTTTAATCTGAAATATATCATATTTTCTCGTTCAAATAGATTTTCAGTTAAAGTTATTTTAATGTGAATCTTGTTTGTAGCTTCAAAACATGTCTTTCAGAGACTCTCACCACTACCTTATTATTTGGTTGGGTAGCATGTAATTTCAAGCAGTGACAAGTTGTATTGTCCAGTGTGACATGCAATATTTATTTTAAAAAGTATGCTTTATATTAATCAAATTTTTTTTTTACAGTAAAAATCTATTAATTGGTTAACTGAAAAATACCTTAATATATACCATATATGAGACTTTGTAAATGGTTTAACAAAATATGTAATTTTATTATAAAATACTGTCAAATGTGTGCTTTTTACAAGTAAAACAAATTAATGACTGTATAATTTACGGTCAAACATTCCCCGTATAAGTCCCTATATGTTAAACATCAAATATGAATATATTTGTTTTAAATATACATTTTTTTAATTAGTGATGTACATTAGGGTGTTTCATTTTCAGTTTACATTTAGTTGTAAAATATACAGACACCAATAAGCCAACCTGTAATTTTTACTGTAAATTTAAGAAATTTTGTAGGACATTTTGTTACAAGGAATATCTTACAGAATGTAGGAATATTTGTGCTTTTTGTTTTTGATGATAAATTTTTTTAGTGCAAGCAATAAAAACATTTTTTTGAAAAATGTGTGGATAGTAGTGGGTTCAAAATTAGGGGGGAAGTTAAATTTTTTTTTTTTTTGTAGGGGAAGAGTTTATTGTGTTTTTTTTGTTTTGTGTTTTTGTTTTTTTTTTTGTTTACCCATTTTTTGGGGTTAACTGAGCATTTATCTTATTCTATCAACAAGAAACCAACACTAAATGTATTTATTTAAACCAACTAGAACAACAAAACAGCCATTGAAGCTGACTTACAGATCAGTTACAATCATGACAGATGGGTATTACTGCATCGAGCCAATCCTAGTGCTATGAAGGCACTCTTACATGACTTATCATCTGTTTCACACCATGCTTCACATCTTCTACATGAGAACATTATGTTTTCAAGGCAGGGTAAAGAGACACTGCCTCTCTCTGAAAGCTCATCTGCTGGTGTTGCTGTTGGACCATTTTAATTTACAAAGATGAGTGCTTTACACAGTATTTCTTCTTGTATTTCGTAATATTTCTCATTTTATTACTGTACTGTTGATTATTTTCTCATCTAATGTTTTGAAGGGAAACCACCACCCTTTCCTCCTCAAAGAAAACAGAACTCGTGCTCACACAATCACATTTATAAGCAAATAAAACATACATTTACACACACACCGCATCCTGGCAACAGTGCTTCACACCTTGGCTACAGGCAGACACAACCTTAATCCTTAAACCCACATCAAATTCAAACTGTTTCCAGTGTAATCACAATTCAAACATGCACACACAGTGTAAACAGTCTTTGTGTGTTTGGTGGATTAGGGAGAGGAGGCAGATTTGGGGTGCATTTTGCATACGTAATAGAAAACTCTAGAGAACCCCCCAGTAAGACAGGAAAGGGGTGGAGTAACAAGAAGTCATGTAAAGACATTCACCATTTTCATCCAGGCATGAAATCAATATAAGATGTTCCATCAAAATGGCATCACTCATTAGACAATTAATAAAGATTATGGATTAAGAAACCATAAATGACCTACAATATGTGTCTTTAGAGAGAGAGAGAGAGAGAGAGAGAGAGAGAGAGAGAGAGAGAGAGAGAGAGAGTTGGGAAGCTGAACGGAAGCAGATCAGGGTTTAATTTGCAATTTTCTGGATGAAGAGGGATCCAGAACATCCTGAGCTCCCATTCACTTCACAATCTGATAGGTTTCCATTAAAATTAAGTGTAATAATATATATTAGTGCTGTCAAATGATTATAATATATGTGTGTGTGTACTGTGCATATTTATTATGTATAAATAAACACACAAACATGCATGTATACATTTAAGAAAAATGTTTTGTTTACACTTAAAATATTTAGATATAATTTCAATTATAATGTAAACATATATATACATGCTTGTTGTTTTAACGATGTCACTCACGCTGCAAAAAAAAAAAAAAAAAAAAAAAACAACTCATCTTCTGAGTCCAAAAGCATGTGATGAAGCCTATTAGAATGCAGTTAGAATGACCATATAATTCGAGTTACGTAAGCAAAAAATATCCTTATATGAGTTTGTTTTTATATTTATAAAATATGGTATAGTTTAGTAATATCACCATTTTCCTGAATATCAGTGTGTGAGCAAATGAAATTGATTTTATACAACAAACAAGTTAATATTAAGTAAGTTATATCTTAGACACAATATTGTCTGTATTTTTGGTCTTGCTAGTGAAAATACTATAGTTCCAAACAAAGCAGGAGCAGAGAAGCACTCAGTGATTCAATGATCCATTCATAAAGACCGTCACTTGCTTCGTCTCGAAATGAATCAGACGTTTTGAATGAATCATTGAATGAATGAATCAATGAATCACTCATTAAGACAGGGACCTACTGGCAGTTTTAGTGTCATAATTATTTATCCATAAACCAGCCAAAGTACCAGCACAAAAACACACTCTGCAAAATAAAAAAAAAAAGGTCTGTCTGATCATGTTTTTAGAAATCATGAATGAATCCCTTCATTTAGAAACCAACTCAGTTTCTACATTTAAATCTCAAACCACACATCCTTATGCAAAATCTTGTACCAAAATATTTTATGCATAATAGTACTATAAACAGAAGAATTTATCTTGACTCTTTACATTACCCTAATGCAAGTTATCTGAAAACATACTACCTCTATGCAAACTTAAAAACAGGTTCTTTACTGGCATTGATGCCCAATGAAGAACTTTTAGCATCCATGCTAACCTTTCCAGTGGAAAAATGTTCTTTGGATTATTAAAATGCACTAAGAAAAACATTGCTATTTTAACAACTGGGTCACTGAAAGGTTCTGTGGGAAACTACTTTTTTTTTTAATGGCATTCCTGTGCAACCCCTCTTTGGAACCTTTATTTTTAAGAGTGTGCCGTAACGCTATGTCAACACACCTGTTAACTTCATCTTTTTCATGTTTGTTCCACGCCAAAATATTCCATAAATGTAAAGATGCAAAGAGATGCTTTGAAGGACGCTCTGACCCATTTCTGGTCTCAGCTGCAGACCGTTTACTCTTCTGTCTCTCTCAGTTCAGTAAGAAGTGTGTGTATACGTAGGGCCGAGAGAGGCTAACAGATAAACATTTTTCTATTTTCATGCCAGCTCTGCTTGCTTTTGTAATTCAAATGCAGACACAGGAAACTGGCAGCCAAGAGGCGCACACACACACTCTTACACGGATGTGCAGCTATACACACATGCCTTGTAATGCTGTCGACCCCTGGCCTGTCATGCAATGCCACACACGCCGGTCTCTCTGTGCCTGCCTTCCAACTGATAACCAGAAGCCATCGTCCAAACCAGCGGAGGAGCAAGAGACGGCGTGTGGGTTTGTGAGTTTAAGAGAGAGACAGAAGCAAAGGAAAAAACAGAAAGAGCACAAGAACTGTCTTTGTATCAGAGATTAAGGAGTTTGCATCTAACAAGGTCATAATATCATGATGAATCAAATTTTCCAGGGCTGATTCTTCTAAACTGGTCAAGAAAAAAATTCCACTTCATACTTCAATCAAAAAATCCAGAGAAAGAAAAGAAGAAATTATATTTTGCATAGGACCAATATGTTTTTTCCCATCACAGCATTGTCATATATATATATATATATATATATATATATATATATATATATATATATATAAACATTTTTTTTTTTTTTTTTTTTTTTATTACTTTCCAGTCTGATAAACAGATAAAGCTCATCTAACAGCTGGAATGAAATAATTGGTTTATAAACAAAGCCCTACCGATGTTTTCTGCTTAAATGAAAACCTGAGTTTCAAAGCATGACATGTGACTCAGAAGAAACAAGACATAACAAGAAAGAAAAAATATTTGCTTAAGGCCGCATAAAGAGATAAATGAATAGTATGAGAAAATGAAAACATCACAATACTGCTACAAGCCCAAACAACAAACATCTACTAAAGCATTTAGAAATCTTTCCCCTAGGTGGCGACACCACACAACCTATGAATCAGTTCATCAACAGAAAAACAATATGCAAATAAAATAAAAAATTTAATATTTATAAACATTTGTCAGAAAGAAAAATGTACATTAAGGATGCATTAAATTGATCAAAAAGTGTCATTAAATACTATATTATTACAAATGATTTATATTAAAAAAATGCTGATCTTTTAAACTTTCTACTCTGTACATTAAAGAATCTTGAAAAAATGTATCATGTATCAATGTATAAAAAAGTAATAAGAAATGTTTCTTAAACACCAGCATTTTAGAATGATTTCTGAAGGATTACATGACACTGAATACTGGAGTAGCATTTTAGAATGATTTCTGAAGGATTAAGTGATAATGTTTAATGGTGTGTTTGCTTTTTAATATTTTTCGGTTTAATTTCAGAATAATATTAATGAAATGCGTTCCAAACTAAATTCTCAATTCAAGCTCCCGCACACGTGTTAATTTCTAAATTGATTCGAACTGTTCTTCTCCTGAACTCTGATGTCTTGTGCTGACAGTTCCACACTGGAATCACAGACTCTTATAAAGCTCAGCAGCACCGTGAGGAAGAACAGCTTTATCTGAGCGCTCTGCTTTGACAGTTTCACTGAGCTGTTCCCAAGACTCTAAATAAACTGTGTCAGATCCATGGACAGAGTTCCTCTGCAGTCATCACGTTCACACAAATGTCAGCACACACACACATTCACAAATGTTTATACTGATTACAGAAAAAGTAGTTACAATTACATTTTTGTGTTTAAATCTTTAATACATCACCTGGTTGCTAGGTGGTTGCTAAAAGTCCCAAATCAAAAGAGCCAAACCCTCATAACTTTAGTACATCAGCAAAATCCTGTAGTACATCATCTTAATCAGTAGATGGCGCCATATGTCTAGCCCACCAACACATATAACTGTATGTAGCCATCTACAAACTATATTTGCTTGCTGTTCAAACATTTGAACAGGCTGATTCCAGACCTTTCTATCTCCTGATGGCATACGGTGTAACTAAATGAACAATCCACCTGCAAAATATTATTTATATTGAATAAGTGATATTTCCTGCTAACACTGAATTCATCACAAGGTTTTCGGACCAAATCTGGCTTGGTCTTGCAATGTCAGAATTATAACAATATCAAGAAATGTTTATATCGACAGCAAAACCATTTCTCTTTATTGTTGACTTTCTCTTAATAATCACTTGATCACTCTGAACCCATAAACTGTACGTCCCTCATACATTTCACTTATGCTAATGATTCAATTAATTTTCATTACAGTGTTAAGGATTACTACGCTGATCAGTTTGAGGAAAGCAGGGATTTTTAAAAGGAGTTTTAAAAATGGTAATTGCTCACCAATATCCTCTTAAAATGTTTGGAACCCGTATCCCCTTCAGACCCGTAATATCTGAACCAAAACACAAAAGCTCCTGATGCACCTGAAAATATGTCCAGTTGTGCACGTATACAGAACATGCTTAAAAATGTATTTTAAAGATTATTACTGTATTTTAAGATTAAAGAATATTTGATTTAACTTCTGGAGTAAGTGGTGTCCTTTATAGTGGTGTCCTATATAGTATAGCATGTTGCGACCATGTTGTGTACATTTTGTGTAATTATGTGTTAGTATTGAATTAAAGTTGAGCATAAGAACAGAGTGGACAAGAAGTTGCATTGACGATGCATTTGCTTTGTAAAACTTTCACTCTTTGCATAGCTTCTCTGTGAACACTCGCACTTCTCTGTCTGTCTCCTTTGGGTTTTGTGGCAAACTTAGTAGAGTTGAGTGGTTGTTTGTTAGTGAAGACAGGTGCAGGCCTCACCCAGCCACCCACACACACACACACACACACACACACACACACACACAGTATAAATCACACACATGCACACACACACACAAACACAGTATAAACTGTACTGTATTTTTGCTCATTGTTAAATAATTATATTATTATTATTTAATATCACTATTATTATTACTGTTACACACACACACACACACACACACACACACACACACACACACACACACAGGGGTATCTGTACTGTATTTAACTTTGAGCCCTCTAGACTCCAGGATAGTTTAAAGGCCTTAAAGACCGTCTGTTGAGGGTGACTCAATTTAAGTACCTACACACACAAACAGAACCAGGGCAGGACCCAGAGGATGAAAGTAATGCACAAGCAGATGGACTCAGCCCAGCAGAACCAAGTGGACTTTTACACCATTCTAAAGCCTACAGACAGACAGAAGTCCACGTATGTCCTCCACTAATACACAGTGTGTGATATAACAATTTTTTCTTTTTTGGTAACTATATAGGTACCACTGAAATAATATTTTCTGTTTTACTCCTGTAAAACATTTAATAAAGAATTTCCTTCAAACTGTGTAAATCACCCTGCTTTCTTTATTTCTTTAACTTATTCATTTGGTGTGTCTCATTTTATTTTTGATTCAGGACCCAGATTTTAAGTCTATCAAAATCGTATCAACACAGTACACCAATTGAATCCCTTTATTTTCAAGTGACTTTACAGTCTAATTGCTGAATTATATTAATTAACTACATGTACTTACTATAGGGTCAGTGCCAGGATCATGATTAGTTGCTTGTAATTATGCATTATTTACTGTTTTTACTATAGTAAGCACATGTAACTATGTTACCAAATATTTTATCTAACAAAAACTCAATTAAAATGTCCCGATATACATAGATTCCAGACATGCATTAATACAGCCAAGCATAAACCTGTCAACATGGAAAATGATCAACATATATTATATTAAACAATATAAAACAATTATAGTGAACAACGGTAGCAGAAGCTGTCCTGTAAAACTAAATTAGACAATTGTACACTTTATAGTAAGAAAATTATTTGTTTTAATTACATTTTATTTTTGTGAATTACTTATTTTTTCCTTCACAGTCAGAATAAAACTGTGACCCACCAAAACCACTGGCATCACTTTATTACAGTTTTCTTGTAGAAACAATCACTTTAATAATTAAGGATATTTTATTTAACAACAGATTCCATGACATGCTTTTTAAAGATGCATAATAATATTAGTTTCCATCTTGGTGCCATGAACTTAATCAGTACAAACTCAGGAAACATTATTTTTATTCAATACCAAGGAAAGAAATCATAAAGCTGAGTAACAGTAAAAGTGAGGAAGATTTGAAAGACTTTTACCCCTCCACGCAGCTCTTTAACTGCCCTAGAGGCAACATTTTCTTTTCATCCCACCTTTCTTTTTTCTCTTTCTCCACTCTGCCACCCCGCGCACCAGGCTAGCGCTAACGATCTGGCCTTTTCATTAGGCAGCCTAGCTAATTAGACTGTGTGTGTGTGACGGGTCGAGTGACTGCTCGGCGCAGCGCGATGCTGGCAGCCCATTTCATGCTTTATCACGTCTTTTAATTGACAAACAACCTGCTCTTTTCTCTTAGGCTGAGGTCTATATTCCAGGAGTCTGAGCCGATGTGTGTGCATGCAGATGTTTCAGTGCGCCCCTTGACGTTTAGCTGTGTGTGTGACTGTCACATGCCTTCTCACCCTGCTGGATCTTTGGGGAGAAAATGCTCGGTGAGTTTGCCAATTAACCACTTTCAGATTGTTCTGTGACAAAAAGCATACACACAGATGCAATTCCTTCAAAAAAAGCACACAGCGACTCGATAAAACTCAATGTAACAAATCGTCTCGTTTTAAAAAGTGACAAATATCTCAGAGACGTTTTTGAATTCGGTGTATTAAGTGACTCTATACACTTTAACACAAGGCTAGTTTTTAAAGCAGCCCTTTGTGGTGAATGAAAGCTGATCTCTTCTCCACGACACACCATCAGGAGTCCACCATTTATACTCGTTCACACAAAGACAAAACCAGCGGGACACATGGAGACTTTTCTCCGCAAGCCATATGAGCCACTATAGTGCTCATGATGAATGTGTGTGTTTGCATACATGTGAGGTTTCAGTACACATAAACACCTGTTGGCTTGACTGACATCTCTGCATTTGTCACAAATGACTCTCTTGATTCAGATGTTTAACACAGTCGGTATGAATTCGTACATAACTTGTCCTTCACATTTTGTATGAGAGACAAAGAAAACAAAGCTTACTGTAAGGTGGTACTGTCTCCAGATTTCTGGGCAGGCCTGTTGAGAACAGAAAAAGACACTGTGAAAACCCAATATTTACATGAAGTCTGGCAGTAAAGTAAAAAAAAAAAAAAAAAAAAAAAATCACACAGAGGTTTATGATGATGCAAAAAAATAATAATAATAAAAAAAATTCCATGGAGTGCTGCAGACCTCCATAAGGACATGAAGTTGAGACATTCCCCTTTTTCTTTTTACCTTTGTTTCTGTTCTACTATACATTTCCAAGCTTTGTTTTGTCATCTTCGATTAAATGTACTGCAGAAGCAAAAAGTAAAACCTTTTCGGGCCTTATATGGAAACTATTCATGAACCGGTTTATGTTTTTTGGAAGGACTGATAGAGAAAACCAGTTCAAGAAAGTTAATGTGCAAATATAATATGAAAACGAAGATAAAACAGTAAAACAAAAAAAGATGACAGATGAGATGAGAAGAAGTGGAGATTAAATGAGAAGAGACGAGACGAGACGAGAAGAGAAGAGAAGAGACGAGGAAGAGGCGGGGGAGGGGGGGGGGGGGAGAGGAGAAGAGAGACGAGGAAGAGAAGAGAAGAGGAGAGGAGAGGAGAGGAGAGGAGAGGAAGAGAAGAGAAGAGAAGAGAAGAGAAGAGAAAGAGACAAGCGAAGAGAAGAGGGAGAGGAGAAGAGAAGAGAAGAGAGAGACAAAGTATAGGGTAGAAGATAGATAGGAGAGGAGAGGAGAAGAGAAGAGAAGAGAAGAGAACAAGGGAGAGAGAGTGAGAAGAGGGGAGAAGAGAACCGAGAAGAGAAAGAACGAGACAAGAGGGAGAAAAAGGAGAAGAGAGGAAGGAAAGAAGAAGGAGAGAGAGAGAAGGGATAAGAAAAAGGAAGGGGAAGAAGAAGAAAAGAGATGAAGAGAAGAGAAGAAGAAAGAGAAAAAGAGAAAGAGAATAGAAGAGAAAAGGAGGAGAAAGACAAGAAAAGAGCAAGGAGAAGGGAGAAGAGAAGAGACGAGACGAGACGAGAAGAGAAGAGAAGAGACAAGGGGATAGGAGAATATAGTAAAGAATAAGAGAAAAAAGAATAGACTAGAAGATAACAAAAGAAAAAAAAGATATAATAGAGAAGAGAAAAAAAAAAGAGAAACTAAGAAAATAGAAAAGAAGAGGAAGAGAAGATAAAAAAAAAGAAGAAGAAAAAGAAAGATAAGAGGAGAAATAGAAGATAGAAGAATAGAAGAAAAGAGAGAGATAGTAAAGAAAATAGACTAGAAAGAGAAGAGACTAATATAATAAGGAGGAATAGAAGAGAAGAGAAGAGACAATACGAATATGACGACTAGTAATATAAAAGAATAGAAGAGACAAGAGAAGGACAAGGATAAAGAAGATAGATAAGAGATAAGACCTATAGATAGAAGAGAGGATAGATAGAGACGAGACGAGACGAACGAGACTATACGGTATAAGAGAAGAGTAAGAGAATAGAAGATAAGAAAATAAGAGAAGAGAGAAGAGAAGAGAAGAGAAGAGAAGAGAAGAGAAGAGAAGAGAAAAATAAAATGGAAATGCAAAAGGGAAAGGGAAAAGAAAATAGAACAGGAAGAGGAAAACAGAAAAAGTGGGGGAAATTGAAAAGGAAAGGATAATAGTAGGAAAAGAAAGAGTGCAGTGTTGACAGCTGGTTAGTGCATTTGCCCTGTGAGCTTCCTACATCTCTCTGCAAATTGAAAGTGCTGAAGGCACAGCAGCTGGACTCATTTCTGCACTTAGCTTTTCATTGAACCCCACCTGAGAGCGAGAGAGAGAGAGAGGGAGTCTCTGTAGGGTTTACCCTGCGGAGTGTATTGAAGAAAACATTCCAAATCTTTAAGAATCTGCCTTCCTTTCCCTCGATCACTGTGACAAGACGATACAGCAATGAAGCTAATAAAAACACATTTCCATTCTGCCAAATACAAAAACTGTTGTCCTAAACTTCCAGACATGTTTGAGGGCGCCAAATATTTTTTAAATTTTTGTTCAGGGCATGAATTAAATGACAGCCCTTACAGTGTTGTTCTGTTTATCAGGAAGGTTTTACTGCATAAAAAAAAAAAATGATTTTTTGATGGGGGGGAAAAAGGTCTTTTGAACACTGAGGAACATTAGACGAATACTGAAGCCAATTTGAAACAAGTTAATATTTTCACATTCAAATCAGCTTTGTGGCAAATTAAGCACAAATATTGTTCGAACGTGTTATCAGAGTGACTACAAACCACTAAACATGAAGGAAAAAAAGGTTTAAATAGAAAATAACTTTAAAAACATATTTTTTTTAAGTAACAAAAAAAAAGTAACCGTATGAGGAAAAAACATAAAACTGAAAAAAGTAGTCATAAATGTAAATTTTGAATTGAATATTTGAATATATTTTTTGAGACTGAATATTTGAGGCTTCACACGATAAGTAAAAATCTAGCAAACAAGTTTGCATTCAGAACAAATTCAGTGCTCAACATTTACATATCACAAGCATGTAACAAACATGTAAATATCAAGAACTGCGGTCATTCATTACGAATAAGTGCGTTACAGCGAGCCAGAAACCGGAAAGCAAATGGAGCGGCTGATATTTGTTAACTCTCAGAGTTCATTAACAAACACCACAAAGCAGTTTTTGAGACTGCTGTAATTATAGATTATGAGCATAATGAAGTCATGTTGTGCTGGCGGCTGAAGAATTGTTTGTTCAGTTAACCAGTAACCTCTGCATTCTATATTTACTGCTTATTCTAGATTCATAAACAACTATAGTTATAGAGGATGATGGGCATTATGGTTATGATCATGTGATGTGAGAACGTAACTGAGTTTAGACGATCAGAACAACTTTTTACTTTGACTAATAAAATACAGCAGAATATCTTGAAGCAGGATTGTATAACTGCACCCAAATCCTAAATGTGTTTGTTTGTCGTGTTATGCATGAATGGGGCCAATTTCGTTTCAATTAAAACTATGCCAAAATTATATTAAAACTGTTTCCAAATCACAAGACAGCAGAAGATGAACAAACTTAACTAGCTTTTACAGTGAGGGAATGTGTTCTGAACAGAATGAGGGGACAATATTTTTAACTCAATCTTATCTTCAAAATCCAACGCTCATAGCGTGAGATGCAGAAAAAAAACACGATGCAAGAAAATACACTTCAATAATCGATCCTGACTCATCCCTAGTTATAAAACATGTTCCCAACCTTTGTTTTAACAAGCTATAGCTCCCCTCTTTCATCTCTCCGGCCGTTTCTAAAAGTAACATTTCGACTTGTTTCTCTTCCTCCCCCATTTCTGTCTCTCTCGGTGGGGTTGTTGTTGGGGGTGACGAGTGGAGCGTGTGTCCCACTCACAGCCTGTGAAGCGTCTGTCTTAATGAGAGAAAGAATGGCCCAAGAGATAGACGCACAAACACACAAACAAACAAGTAACACACAATGCCCCACAATACACTCTGAACCCAACACACACATCTCAGCTCCATGGTCCACACACCACCAACACACACACAGCACTACTCACGTCACAGAAATGTCCGGTCATGCCACAGCGGCGGCAGCATTTGTGCCAGTAAGCTCTCTCCAGACAGTCGTCATAAGTGTGGCCGGGCAGTGAGCAGTTAGAACAGTGACGGTTCGGACAGGTCCTCAGTAAGTGTCCCCGAAGCCCACATAATGAGCAGCATGGCACCTTCTGCTCACACACACACACACTCTAAGTCACAATAAGGACTATTCTGAGTTGACACGTGTTGTCAAAAGTGCAGATGTTGGTACTGAAATATTAAAAATGTGACGATACCAGCATTTCCCGCTAGCATTTTGAGCAGATTCTTAAACAGCTCTGATTGGCCATTGCGTTCAAATGCTCAACAGATATGTTTGTGATTGGCTACAGTGATTCACGCTCTTCACCGAGCGCTTACACAGACACACACACGAGCGTTTGAAGCCGTGTCTATCAGCGGATCCCTTATATATCTGCTCATAGATGCATCCGCTGATAGACGCGGCTTTCAAAATGCTATCGTCACATTTTAAAAATCTCTGTACCGACATTAATACTTTTGACAACACTAACACTTTTAAGTTGCTATATGGCATTGTCTTTAAAGCATTAAAACTAGAAAACTATTTTCAGGTTAGGTTCTTATTTTTTTTTTAAGAATTATAAAATGTCTTATTACTGTGAATATCATCAAAGATTTGTAATAACAATAATAATAACAAATATCCCAGTTTCCAAGCCTATTATGTGCAAATAAGTCTGCACAAACAATATTAACAGTGTACAAAACAGTTTAACTGTCAAACAAATAACTGTATTTAAGTATCAAAAGGAACACTTAAACTTACAACTTGTCATAGTTTATAGGAGCCTTTTAACCTCAAGACCCATGCTCAATTTTTATAGCATATATATATATATATATATATATATACATACACACACACACACACACACTAAGGAAGTAGAGTGAATAGCATGGTAATGAATGAAAAATATACAAATTCAGGCCAAAAAAGTTTTGAATACACTGACGTTCAAAAGACCATAGATTGGTAAGATTTTATATGCTTTAAAAGAAGTCTCCTATGTTCACCAAGCCTGCATTGATAGAATATAAAGAAAAACAGTAATGAAAACCAGATATGAAATAGCAATGAAATTACAATTACATGTGCAATTGTTTAACACTCCACTCAAAATTAATTGTTATCTATTTTTATTTTACATCCAATGGTCTGAAATTTGAAAAACATGATTCTGATTGGTCAATCATAGAATTTTGCAAGAATTGCTAAATTAAATGGTTAACAGGTTTTTTGGCTAATGCGGTACTATAGGTGTCAGCACGTTCACTGAGTGGAGATGAGGTGACTGGAGGGTGGATAATGATATACCTTTGCTCTGGGACAGTTTTTGGAGAGATGGCCGGACTTGCTGCAGTTGTGACATGTGATGGATTTTTCAATGTAGTAACGGTTTGAGACACGCCTCGCGCCAACTCCTTTATTACAGATCTGAGCCTAAACACACACACACACACACACACACACACACACACACACACACACACACACACACACACACACACACACACACACACACACACACACACACACACACACACACAGACAAAATGGCAATCACCTCCTATGAAAGACAATCCTTAAAAATAATTATTTTCTGTTTAAAAAATAACTGGAAAAGTATGTTATAAAATACCAGGATTATCTTTATTAATTACAGATTTGATTAAAAAAAAAAAAAAGAAGGAAAAAAAAGAAAAAGCAACATTACCCATTTATCCTTTTCTGATATAGTCCAGTTCTTTTTATTTCCTTCATCGTTTGCATATTCTATAAAAAAAAAGAACAGTACATGAGAAAAACAAACTGAAACCATCAACATGGAATTAGATAAAACTTCAATAAGAGATGTTGTTAATATGTGTGTGTGTGTGTGTGTGTGGATAGTACAAGAGGCCCACTCCCCTAATTTGACCTTTTTTTTTTAACTCATTCTCAAGAGACAGAGAGACAGTTACTACAGCAATACACAGCTGCAGATCAACAAACACAGCATTAAAATACAGCACACACACACACACACACACACACACACACACACACATATATACATAAATGCAGAAAACTCCATTGAGTCCAAAGAAATGAAAATACACAAAATGCCTTACAGGGAACTGACCAAAGCTGACCAGGGCCATCAAATTCAGCATGATACCAACAATCATTGATGATAGTTTAGCGTGTCACATTCAAACTGTACTAAATATTCATGAAACAAAATTCAAATTCATATTTTCACACACGAAAAGAAACCTTTAGACACACACTCACAAAATACATATTCACACTTAAGTGCAAAATATTAAAAATGGTCATAATGAAAACAAACCATATACATTCATTCATTAATGTGTTTGCTTTTTTTAAATCTACACACCCAACACATCGCAACAATGCCACACACACACACACACACACAATGCAGTACAATAAACAGGAAACATTTCCTTTAATCCTGGTGCCCCCCTTCTCTCTCACTCACACACACACACACCTCTGTGTCTCTACGTGGGGGAAATGCCTCGTCAGTCACGGCCCAGCAATCACACAAAGCCAGCGAAAGGAGCACCTCACTATGGTAATCCTGCCAGGCCTATTCACAATGACACACACACACACACACACACACACACACACACACACCAAAGACACTATAATGTACTTCTCATATGAATATTAGGAATATTTTCATAAATCCACCTAGTCTTCACATCAAATCCCCAATAATAAAATAGTATTTTTCCAATTGGAATCAACATAAAATATACACCACCACCAGAGGGGGCGCTAGAGAGTAAGCCATAACCAACATCACAAAAAACCCTTGCAGCGAGACGAAGACGGAGGGATGAAAAGTAGAGCAAGGGAGGGGGGTGAATAGCAGAATAGCGACAGATGCTACTTGTACGTCTCATAGGTATGCTAATTAACATAGAACCAACAAATAAAAATACGAAGTGTGCGCGCAGGGTGCAACTTCATCAGTGTGTGTGTGTTTTAATGAATTCCAGCTGACTAATAGTCTGAGAGAGAAGAAAGCTGGCGTGCGCCTGGCCACCATCATTGGGTCCATGGAGAACAAAACGGATGTGCCGGAGAAACTAATTAACCATGAACACAAGCCATTAGAGAGACAGAGACTGAGACACCATTCTGACTTTAAGAGTACTCTGTGTGAAGGGAACGAGCCACGTGAAAGCGTATCTCAAAACACAAACTGTCTGGGACTCTCGGAGTGCTTCCTCTCGCAGCTGAATCACAGTCCTGAACTAAACTGCTACTAAAACTTGTTAATGGGATCCTCCTTGGAAAATTCATTTGGCCAGTGCTGAAACGAACAAGAGGCCACAAAGAATATCACAGTCAATACACACTTTAGTTCCAAAAAAAAAAAAAAAAAAATTTTTTGACATGTCTCTTATGCTCAACAAGGCTGCATTTAATCGATCAAATATGTGACCCTGGACCACAAAACCAGTCTTAAGTGTCAATTTTTCGTTGATGTATGGTTTATTAGGATCGGACAATATCTGGCCGAGATACAACTATTTGAAAATCTGGAATCTGAGGGTGCAAAAAAATCTAAATATAATAAGAAAATCACCTTTGAAGTTGTCCAAATGAAGTTCTTAGCAATGCATATTACTAATCAAAAATTAAGTTTTGATATATTTACATTAGGAAATTTACAAAATATCTTCATGGAACATGATCTTAACTTAATATCCTAATGATTCTTTGCATAAAAGAAAAATCGATAATTTTGACCTATACAATGTATTTTTTTTTTGGCTATTGCTAAGACTATACCCCAGCGACTTAAAGGCCTGTTCACACCGGGACGAATTTCGCGCGCGATATTCGCCGACGTTTAACGCCTCGTGACTAAACAAAGGGCGCCAATGTGAGTGTGCACACCGACGCGAAAAAAACGCCACGCGTTAAAGCGTCATTTTTTAAAAAACGCCTCGGGTTCGTTTTTTTTTGGTTTGACGCACCGCGTCAAAAACTATACGACCAATGAGAATGGCGCTTTTGCACACGTGTCTGGAGCTTCTGAAGTTACAGTAAAACACAACTTGGGGGCGCTCAAACACAAAACTGTCTTGCTGAGCACACATACATAACGACGAAGAAGATATACGCCAAGTAGCGTCTACACTGCCGGGAAGAAATAAGACGAAGAAGATGCAAGGCAAGATGAATGTAGAGTTGCTGGTCTCGTTGGTGTCGGAACACAAAGAACTATATGACAAACGCGACAGCGATTACAAAAATCTTGATAAAAGAGAACTAGTATTTCTAGTATTTCTGTTTTACATTAAGCGCCATCTAATGTCAGGGAATGAATTTGCATGTTCACTGGCCTCATCGTCAGCGAAAATCGCTTGGGTGTGAACACAAAAAAAACGCGTTGAAAAACGCTGGCGAATAACGCGCGCCGATATTCGTCCCGGTGTGTACGGCCCTTAAGACTGCTTTTGTGCTCCAGGGTCACATATTAAGGACCAGTTCTGTCACTATTAACTAGTTTCTTATCAGCATGCATATTACTAGCATATTAGCTGTTTATTAGTACTTATAAAAGCACATTGACCACCCATGGCAGATTTTAAATTTCATTACATACTGAGATGAATGAGTTATATTAACGAATCATTTTCTCTAGGAATTATATAGACTTCTTTAGAGTGCTCCATGAAACACCACCACTGTAGTCTCACTCAGCCAGACTTCTGATTATGGGCATAAAATTCGGTCCACTTTGCTGTTTGCATGCATTATGCATTTAAAAGAATTTGAGGCTCCCACCATTGAGCAAGGCATTTGTAATGAGATGTATTTCCAAATAAATCAGAATATTCAATGAGAAAAAAAAAAACGGTAGGGCAGGGTGTTATTGACTAATCGGAAATGAGTGGATCATAAAAAGCAGTTCAATACCATAACGGACCAAGACCTTGATGTTGGATTGCAATCAACGGTGAAAACACAACAGTATCTACCCATATACAGAAGCTGAAGGTCAAGTTTACCATTAAAAGCATCTATAAGTATGTCTATGTTCTTTTCAAATTTCTTGGTTAATATATTACTGTTAAGTGGCAATAAATTACTGAATTAACAACCAACAAGATTTTAGACAGGCTAAATCACCTACAACAGTAGCTTAAAAATGCTTTAAATGCTAAATGGCTATGTGGTTATTCATTTTATTTTCTCAGCTCATGTGACCTAGGTGATTTTAGCTGTAAGGGAGAGCATATTACATACACCCTAAACAATGCTGGGTTGTTTCAACCCAACTTTGGGTCAAATATGGAATAACCCAACTGTTGGGTTAAATTTCTACTTTAAATTTTTTAACCCAAAAGTTGGGTTAGTCCATACTTGACCCAAAGTTGGTTTGAAAACCCAGCATTTTTTTAGAGTGTAACAACACAATATTACAAATATCTATCTATCTATCTATCTATCTATCTATCTATCTATCTATCTATCTATCTATCTATCTATCTATCTATCTATCTATCTATCTATCTATCTATCTATCTATCTATCTATCTATCTATCTATCTATCTTTTTCTTCATTGGAATAATGTGCACTGATCCAGAAAGTATGGAAGCTCGTTTCCACCAATAAATTTAAGAATAAAACAACGTAATTGCAGCTTTTTATCTCACAATTAGATATATATATATTAAAGGGATATTTAACTTAAAAATTACTCACCCTCATGTTAAGTTCATGTTGCATCTTCAAAAATAACAAATAAATTCCCTCAAAGCTTTCACGATGTATGTGAAATGTATAGACATAGTAAATGTAATCGATATGAACAGTGTCCAACAAGCAGGTCTGAACTTATGTTTACCATAATTGATGTGCTCTATGTGCGTTAATCATTGTTTATATGTGAATAAAAGCTGCAATTAAAACTGTTCGTGATATGAAAAATTCTCTCCGGACATTTTTGGGGCAATGGACTTTCAATAGAGGAACATAAATTTCTCAGAGTTCATTCAAAATATCTTGTGTGTTTTGAAGATGAATGAAAGTCTTATGGGTTTGGAATTACGTGAGAGTGAGTAAATTATGACAGAATTTTTGGATGAACTAACCATTTAAGTAAGTAGAGGGGGTACAGTGTTTGTAAAGAAACCAGCACATCACATCCCCTACTAAATCAGTGACACACGTATCCACCCTGAGCACCTCTCTCCGCACTCATCTCCCTTAACAACCTCCCTCGAGTGTAACCATTCAGCCTCCTCCAGCAGACTCCCCGGCACAGGGAGGGGCAACATGGGACTGAACCCTGAAAAAGCTGATCAAAGCCTCAAGCAGGCCTCGCCGTTAACCAGTTTTGCAGGCTCTTTGTGCGGTGCTGTTGACTTCTGCCACTGGGCTGGCAGACGGGACAAAGAGAGCGGAAGAGAGGCCAGCAGTCAGATTAACACAGCCATACATAACAATGGAGGCCGAGTGTGTGCGACCTCGTTTAACTTTGTGTGTGAGGGTGTACGTTTAAGAGAGGGAGAGAGGGATGGGAGAAGTTCCTCGTGTTCAGTCCCACTTTTGGTTCTTATTGCAGGACTCGAAAATATAGACAGCCCGATGGACCAGGGTCAGCGTAAGTGTTTAGGGACAACTCACAGAACTGGCACTTGACCTATCTGGCTAACGTATACTACTGTACAAAAGTTTGTTTGTTTTTTATTTTTATTTATTTATTATTATTTTATCTTAAAGAAATATGCTTATTCAGCAAGGATGCATTAAACTGCATTTTTTTTTTTTCTCAGCTTTGAGTTGAAAATTCAGCTTTGCCATCACAGGAATAAATAACATTTATTAAAAAAAAATAAGATTTGCTGTTATTACTGTATTTTTGATCAAATAAATATAGCCCTGGTGAACATAAGTGAGTAAAATTCTAAAAACGTCAGTAGTATGAAAGTTTAAATATCAAAAACAAATCAGTAATATTTTAGAAAGTATGCAAAACTGTTTTTTGTTTGTATGAATTAATATTCTTTAGAGCTTGTTTGACATAATTTCCAACTACTAAATAAAATATAAATATAGCCTATAATGTGTAATAATTACAATGTATAAATAACAAAATATAAAAATGTTGCTAAAAAGCCTCAAATTCTGTGGTGGGACCAGTCAAAAAGTCAAAAAAACAAACAATATTCCATATTCCGAACCAACTAAAATCCTTCTTGTTTAGCCTAGTATTGATCACATCAGTTGTTTCCAACTGATTTCTCAAGTTGTATGCAAACTTACGTAGAAAGAAAACTTATTTAGGTGGATAAACCCACCTCCAAATCGAATGCAAAATGAACTATGGCTGGTCGCATTCTCTTCCTGTCTAAGTGGGCGTTTCTTGGCCAGAATAAGCTACAATGTGAACCAGGCTCTTTGCCGTTTAGTCAAAGGTCTGGCTTTGTGAGACTAGCGATACAGAGATGCCCCACAGAAGGGCAGATATGGGGGGTCAGCGGCCCTCACAGACCCCCTGACAAATACTTGACATGGACCACAGAGCAAATGCATTACGTCCCTATTCACGCTGCCTGGAGCAGACCTTAATCCAATCAAAGAGTGATCAAACACACACACACATACACAGCGTTTGCGCCTGCTTGACCAAAGGCATGTCTTTCTCTCCTCCTTTTCCTCCACTTCCTTCATCAGCTAAATAATCTCCTCGCTCATTCTCATTTCCTGTCAGAATTCATCCCTCCAAACCGCTTTCATAACTTCTGTGCAGCCCTTTCACTCTCTTCATTATTTTTATGGCCTTTTTTCCATTTTTATGGAAATCATCGCAGAGAGAGAACAGGAAATTAATGTGGGAATGGGAATAAGAAATGTTGCGAGTTGGATTTAAACACTTATTTCCCACATGCTCACCAACTACTAAGCCACAACTCTGTCCTCTCTGTTCCTTCATGCTGTTTTTTTATTCTTTAAACTTTTGTCTTTGTATCAGAAATGCCAGATTTACATCCACACGGGCAATTAAACTCTACTTGACGGAGGAGACGGAAGGCAGAATTCAAATGAGCGGTGCAGTGAAATGCATCATGGTCCATGAACAGACCACAGTGAGTTAGGTGAGCAGTGGTGAATGTGAGTGTGAAAACCAAACAGTGTGTAACAATGCCACACTTCAAAGACAAAATACACACACAGGGGTACTTCACTACATGAGACTGCACATACGCGTGCTTACAAACATACTCGCCAGCGTTTCACACTCGACTAAATTCAAGCATCCGGTTGGATCACAAACAGAACATGCTGGAAGAGAGGACCAGGACATGAAATCAAGCAGAAAGAGACAGACATGTTGAGACAGAGATGAAATGAGAGAGATAGAGAGAGAGATCTCCCTCTCGGTCAATACATCATGTACAGGTCGATTATGGATTACAGTGGCACATTTCATTTCATTTCATGCTCAGTCTTCATGTTTGCAGCACTGCTGTGGAGCCTTGCAACATGGATTACACTGATATCTCTATTGCACACATACACACAACTTTAGCAGCAAACACACAGACAAACACGCACACACAATTTCATTGTAGATTCTGTTACTGCTATCATATTGTTTTTAAAGTGATAATTCATGTAAATCTGAATTCTCTCATTAGTTACTCACCCTCATGTCATTCTAAACTTGTATGCCTCGATTTTACCAGAGAAACATAAAAGTAGAATTTATTGAAGAATCATTATGCAACCCTTGCCATACAAGAACAATTCATAGTGACCCAGGGCTGTCAAAAAACTGTGAAAGAACAACACTCTTAAATATAAAGGTTCTTTTTTTGAATCTATGGTTCCACAAAGGACCTTTACATTAGAAATGCTGCTTTAGAGAAGACCTTTCAGATTATTAAAATGTTCTAAACGCTAAGAAAATTATTGTTCTTTTAACAGCTGTTCACTGAAAGGTTTTTTGGGGGACCCAGAATAGTTATTTAATGGCATTGCTTCAAAAAAACAAAAACAGTACTGTTTTGATTAATCCTTTTTCCTACTACTTGTTTCACTTCTGTTTTATTTTTTTATAACCAATTCTTACTATGTGTTTCCAAATCCCTACTATCACTGCCATTTGCAAACCATGCATCACACACTGTAGGCAGCGCAATCCTAACAACCTGCACACTTTGCCTATGCCTGCTAATACAGTACTTTCTTTTTCTATTGGTCTCTGGAATTGCCGTCTGCTGTAAACAAAGCCAATTTCATTACTTCTATTATTAGTCATTCAAGGCTAAATCTCATGGCCCTGACAGAGACCTGGATCAAACCAGAGGACACTGCTACACCTGCAGGACTCTCCAATAATTTCTCATTATCCCACTCCCCCCTGTTTGACTGGAAGAGGTGGAGGTACTGGTCTGTTTATCTCTAATGATTGGAAATTTAATCCTTTACCATCTTTGGGTATCAACAGCTCCTTTGAATCTCATTCATTTACTGTTACCCTCTTAAAATCTATTTTGTAGTTGTCTATCGACCCCCAGGACCACTAGGTAACTTTTTGGATGAATTAGATGTGCTGCTCTCAACCTTTCCCGAGGATGGTACTCCCCTAGTTATGCTTGGAGACGTCAACATCCACCTAGACAAACCTCTAACCTATCTGCAGACTTTCACACTTTGCTTACCTCTTTTGATCTCAACCGAGTGTCAACTACTGCTATTCACAAATCAGGCAACCAACTGGACCTTATTTACACCCGACACTGCTCCACTGATCATGTACTGGTTACTCCACTGCACACCTCAGATCACTTCCTCCTCACTTTTAACCTCAACATGGTCCCTGACACATCACTTACCCCTCCACATGTCAACTTTCGACATAACCTACGCTCACTCTCACCCTCCCGACTATGTGCTATGGTTTCATCTTCGCTTCCTTCCCCCTAAACTGTTAGCATCTTTTGATGCTAACAATGCTACTGATACTTTCTGTTTGCCCCTTGTCTTCCAGGCCACCCTGTACCACTCCTTCTGCCCCTTGGTTATCTGATGTTCTACGCGAACATCGTTCTAAGCTTAGAGCTGCTGAAAGGGTGTGGCACAAATCCAAAAATACTACTGACCTTAATGTGTATCAGTCACTCCTCTCTTCCTTCTCTGCTAATGTCTCCACTGCTAAAAGGACATACTACAATAACAAAATTTCCAGTTTCCCTTCTTCCTTTCATTGCAAAAACACTTGAACGAGCGGTGTTCAACCAAGTCTCTGCCTTTCTCACACAGAACAACCTCCTTGACAGCAACCAATCTGGCTTCAGAAGTGGACATTCAACTGAGACTACCTTGCTCTCAGTTGTTGAAGCCCTAAGACTGGCAAGAGCGGAATCCATATCTTCAATTCTTATCTTGCTTGATCTGTCCGCTGCTTTTGATACGGTTAACCACTAGATCCTTCTGTCAACCCTACTGGCAAAGGGCATCTCAGGAACTGCACTCCAGTGGTTTGAGTCTTACCTATCAGATAGGTTCTTCAAAATATCTTGGGAGAGGTGAGGTGTCCAATTCACAACATCTAACCACTGGGGTGCCTCAGGGCTCAGTTCTTGGACCACTTCTCTTCTCTGTCTACATGGCATCATTAGGTTCTGTCATTCAGAAACATGGCTTTTCATACCACTGCTATGCTGAAGACACTCAACTGCATCTCAGCTTGTCTAACAGACATTTCTTGCTGGATGAAGGACCATCACCTTCAACTCAACCTTGCCAAGACAGAACTGCTTGTGGTTCCAGCAAACCCATCGTTTCATCACAATTTCACCATCCAGTTAGGCACATCAAGCATAACTCCTTCAAAAACAGCCAGAAACCTTGGAGTTATGATTGATGATCAGCTAACTTTCTAAGACCACATTGTTTAAACTGTCCGGTCCTGCAGATTTGTTTTATTCAACATCAAGAAAATCAGGCCCTTTCTTTTGGAACATGCTGCACAACTCCTTGTTCAAGCTCTTGTTCTGTCCAGGCTGGAATATTGCAATGCTCTCTTGGCAGGTCTTCCAGCCAGTTCTATCAAACCTTTACAATTAATCCAGAATGCGGCAGCAAGATTAATTTTTAATGAGCCAAAAAGAATGCACGTCACACCTCTGTTTATCAATCACATAAAATTTAAGGTATTGATGTTTGCCTACAAAACCACCACTGGCTCTGCACCCCTTTACCTAAATTCATTACTTTAGATTTACATGCCCTCTAGAAGCTTGCGTTCTGCAAGTGAATGTCGCTTGATTATGCCATCCCAAAGAAGTCACTTTTACGGACTTTTAAATTAAATGTTCCCTTCCTGGTGGAATGACCTGCCCAACTCAATCCGAGCAGCTGAGTCCTTAGCCATCTTCAAGAATTCATTCATCTTCAAGAACACATTTCATCCATTCTATTCTTAAAAAAAATATCTAACTAGCTTTCTAATCTTTTTGTATTCTATCTGTTTTCTTTTCATTTATTATACAATTAACAAAAGCAAAAAAGACCTCTAACTAGCTTTCTCTATTCTTTTTCTATTCTATCTGTTTTCTTTTTATTTATTATATTATTTAAAAGCCCTTGCTACATGTACTGCGTTAAGCTAACTAAGACTTGTTATAGCACTTGTATATCATTGCTCTTTTGTTGATTTTGATTGCTTCCATTGTCCTCATTTGTAAGTCGCTTTGGATAAAAGCGTCTGCTTAATGACTGAATGTAAATGTAAATGTAAAAAACCCTTTTGGAAGCTGTGAGTGAATGGAAATATCATAAAAGTAGTTAATATGACCTGTGCACTATATTGCAATTCTTCTCAAGCCATATAATAACTCTTTGTGATAAAAAAGGACAAATTTTAACTCATCATTCATCCATGATGAATTGAAATATGTTGGAATAAATATGACAAGCGATATATAACAATTCCTTTAAAAAAATTTAGTTTCAACAAAAATGTAACAGCAATGCTATTTGAAGCAACAAGAGGGTGAGTTTACAACATGATTAATCCATAAATAAATATAAATTATGACAAAACTAGCAGATGTTTGGTTTGACTGTGTATGTATGCACACACACACATTATATATATATAAATCATAACCATATCATAACCTTAAAAAAAAAAATTTCTGGCCTCTATACATACACAAGTATGTGTCAAATTATTATGATAACTTTATAATCCCTCTCTTAAATAATAAACAAATATTTTGCAATGTGTAGCCTATGTGTAATTTGGGGCCAAAATTTGATGTTTTTTAACCAAAAAATATATATATACATATATTATTATTTTAAAGGTATGAGTTAAAATTTTGGGTTAAGTTGGTAGTAATTGTAATTTGCATTAAAGGAAAACGGAAACTGAATATGAAAATGAAAGCCAGGTAAATGCTTGTTAATGATGGTGTACAGTAAGGATACCCTCAAGTCTGCCAAACAATCTGACAATCAGTCCATATTACACCAACTCTGCTGGTACAACAAGATACTGGGGCATGTGGCCAAATCGGTGCCCCCTACCCAAGGTTCGTCATGGCACACAGTACGTGCTGCCATGATAGTGGCATTCCTGACTCCCTGTTTAAAGGGGGAGGTCGGGCAGGTGGCCAAACCTGTCTGTCAATGTGCCGTTGCCTCTTGCAACCCAGAGGGGGCCCAATTACTGCCCAGCGGGGCGCGGTATGGCAACAGCATGGCAACCACACGGCAACCATACGCTCCAATCAGAGTGGCAGACGGGTAAGTGACAGGAGATAAGGGAAGAAAGTCACATGGGACTGAGAAAAGCACATGCACACACTCAACATGACTCTTTGTACTTGGTAATCTGATGTCAAGTTAATGAAAAAACAAAAACAAAGCCTTCAACCATAAAAAAGATAGTCCATCCAGGAGTTCACCAAAATTTAATTCTACCATTATTTACCCTCAATTCATCACAAACCTGTATTTTCTTCCTTAGTGGATAACAAATGGAGAAATTCTGAAAAATGTTGATGCTGCTCTTTTTTAGAGCAGTGGCCAAGGGTTTGTCAAACTCCAAAATGGACTAAAAAACCAATTCAATTTTCTATTTGTCAAAATTACCTATATTCCACACTATAGCTCTCAAATCGCATTCACGTTTGAAACCATATATATTCTGTGAATAAAAACCTTTGGTCTGTTTTTGTCTATTTCTAACACAAACCTTCAAAAGACTGTGAATATATTGTTTATTTGAATATTAAAAACTAAATTAAAATATTAATTTATTATAAATTATATATATATATATATATATATATATATATATATATATATATATATATATATATATATATATATATATATATTCTTAAATTAATCATAAAAAAAAATCACAACAAATAGTTATTATTTTTAATTAATCTGATCTAGTTTTGTGTTGATTTTGTGTCATTTTTAAGAGTTTGATAGCGCCTGTATCCTTTTATTTGCATGGTCAAGAATTATGTACTGTAAACATTCATAACTAAGATTTTAAAATGCCATTTAGAAAAATAAAATTAAATTGAACCGAGATGATGTTAACAATAAATGATGCAAATAATGGAAACTTGATGTAAGGAGAGAACTGGCAGTCAGACTGCACGTGCATCGATAGAAACAGCTTGTGCACACATGCACATCTCAGTGTTGCTCAGTCACTCGTCACAGCGCTAGTCTGTGACAAACCTGCTTTAAGAGCCCACCAGAGAAATGTGTCCCCAGCTTGCCCTGCCGTACAAATGATAACAGCACCGAGACACCACGCATATGCTTATATATGCTAAATACTATTGATTTGTCACTGCAGCAGTTTTGGCGCTAGTATGAGATATATAGCTTGTTTCTGAATGTATTTGAGACACATAAACATCATTACTAGTCACCAATCTGTCAGTATGTTCTATATATATTTCAAAACATGCATTTCAAATGTAAATTGTCTGTAATTCACTGCATGGTGCTTCTGCTACAGCATATGGATTGATATTTGTAAAAGTGTGGTAAAAGGGGCTCATAAATGTATATTCGATCAAGTCCACATGCTAACTCTCAAATTCATGTTTAAAGCACTATATTTTGTATGAATAAAAACTTCTGGTTTGTTTTGGTCAATTCTCAACACAAAGCTTTCAGTATTGGAAGACTAAATTATGCCATTACTAGTTACCAGTGTGTCATAATGTCAGCAGCATGTTCTATTCCAAAACATGTTTAAAATGAAAATTGTCTAAATTGTGCACTTTGCTGGCACATATGATTTGATGTTGGTAAAAGTGTGGTAAAAGGGAATGAATAATCGCTGACTGCAGTGTTTAAGTATTGGCTAGCAGCCTCAAATTTCTTTTCAATATCTTTTATATGAGTGTGTCCTATATCTAAAAGAAAAAAGAACACTCAAACTCTGCCTGTAGAGTCTCCACAGCTTGCAGTGTGCGTTTTAAAGATCATTTTAAATTGAAATGACCCAAGAAACATCCCCATCACGCAACAAGCAGACTTAATATTCCAAACCTTTAGTTTTTCTTCTGCGTCCACGTATGCACAAACATACGAGAAGGAAAATTTAAACACTTAATAAAGCCACTGGCTTGCAACTTCAATTTCATTCTGATGAAAATTCTCCTCCGGGAGTGTTTTTCTATCAGGCTGAGGGGCAGATCGACTTTTCATGATTGTTATTATATGAAAAGAGATAAACCCCATCATTAATCGGCTACATTCCCTTTCCCTTATCCACCCCACACTGTAATTAGGCCTCCCTTTCATTCACTTACTCACTAAAATGTAAACGCACACACACACACACACACACACACAAAGGATGCGAGAGACAGCCGTGTTCAGCAAATTAAAAATTTGTCATTAAGTGGAATTTACCATAATGCTGTTTTATCTTTCAGCGGCTGGGGGGGCTGATGAAGTGTGTGTGTGTGTGTTATGGGTCTGGGGTGTGTGTGGGCAGTGGGGCTTCTGTAAATTGAAAAAGCAGAATAATCCTGCCCTTTCTATCGCCCTCTTCAGTCTCACACACACACACACACTGCAAATCCATAGCCATTGGGGTAATTAAATAATAGCGCTTTAAGATTCTAATTTGTTTTTTTTTTTCTTTTCCTGCCGTAGCCCATCATAGGACTTTAGGAAAGGTGGTAACAATATAGGATGGATATGAAACAGGTGGGAACAGAAGACACACTCACACACACACACGCATTAAATATAACCAGACAAATTAGATTAGCAAACATAAAGCTGGCATTATTAAAAAACGATATCTCAGTTTGGAATTATAATGAAAGACAATGGGAATTATTTCTACTGTTCCCACAAGAGATCCAGGAAAAAGTCCATGGGGGGCGGGTTCTGGGAGGACTGCACTGTTCAGCTCGGACAACCTGGAATAAAATATGAGTTTGGGTGGGGTTCGGTTCCATCAGACTGACAGCAGGCAGCACGCGTAAAAATAACCGTTGCATTGAAACAAACGCTACAAATGTGGCGTTTCCACAAACGGAGCATCAAGGAATACTTCAACAAAGACCAAAATCCCATGTTGGTAAACAGGAAGCATAAAAGAAAGACACTTTTGCCTTCAGCTTTTGTTTCCTACAAAGTTATATAAGCAGATAACTAGCTATTGGAGAAACTAAACTAAGTGATCACAAAGCAATAATAATAATAATAAACTGTAAGACTAACTTGACAGGCAAAATCTACATACAATGAAAGTCTATGGAGCAACATTGTTCATTTGCCCCCCAGACTTGCACTGTAAATGCATCTGTGTAAATGCTTTTAACTATTTGTGGTATTTTCAGTGTATTGCACTGAGAACATAAAAAAAAAAAAAAATCTTTTAAAAGTTTTAAATGCTACG
Organism: Cyprinus carpio; assembly: GCF_018340385.1. Classification (NCBI taxonomy): domain Eukaryota; kingdom Metazoa; phylum Chordata; class Actinopteri; order Cypriniformes; family Cyprinidae; genus Cyprinus; species Cyprinus carpio. Next base: position 1,237,285 of record NC_056572.1, read on the forward strand.
TCAATAAAAATACCGTTTTGCTTATGAACATAGTCTCAATAAAAAAGAAGGTTCTCTCAGTGCCCTAACAGATTATTTAATACTAATTAGCATGAACATTTCTGTCCAAATACCATTATGGTTTAGTGTTAAAATTACAAATCAGATTATAGACCGGTCTAGATTTAAGCCCCGTTCACACCAAGGACGATAATTATAAAGATAACGATATTAGCGTCCACACCAGCGAACGATATCGTCTCGAGCTCGTTAGAGCAGGATGGATTCTGATTGGCTGTCAATGTTTGTATCGTTCATCAGCTGGAAAAAAATAATTCTGAAAATAAATCCAACGATATCATTTCTCTGTGCCTTTATCATTATAGTTGAAGTGTGGACTCTGCTGTTCTTTAATATTGAGGACCGATTTTTAGAACTATATCTTTATCGTTATCTTTATTGTTATCGTGCTTGGTGTGAATGGGCCTTAACCGTAATAAAACCGTTTCATTACTATGGGTTAGCGTTACTAATAAACGCAGACTGGGACGATATGTCTAATTTTTAAACAGTCACATTAAATTCCACCAAACAAAAAGAGATTAAAAAGCCTGAGAGATGTCAGGCGCGGAGGCGAAGGGAAGGGGAAAGACAGATGGCGGGGCTATGGCTGGGTGAAAGAGGGGCAAAGGGGGGGCCAAAGGAAGCGACAGCAGAAACAGAGAGAGAAGGTGTAACGAGAGGGTTTGCCTGTCCATATTCACCTCACTCTCTTCCCCAGGGCATTCCTCCCTTTCCTTCTTGCTCATTCTCCCGCTCGTAATTCTCATTTATCGGGACTTCCCTTGTTATTCCGAGCTCTTGTTTATTCATTATGTTGGTTCGCCCATTTCAGCTGTTTCCCTCCATTCCAGTCAGATTCATAGAGGAAGGCTTCTGTTTGATGTTGCTTTTATATAGCATCATTAAATGTTTCATAAAATTTCACAATATCTACATCAATTTACAGTTATAATTAATGCATATTTAAGCTGAAAGGATAAAATGGTTTGCATAGGATGACAGACAGGACTGAATTCATCTCTCCACCCATCCATCTCTCACTTTAGTCATCCCTCCATCTCAGCCTTTGACAGGTAATAACTTCCAAAAGAGAACCTAACTGACAAGCCTATTTAAATGTGCGGTTAAAGGGATACTCCACCCCAAAATGACAATGTTGTCATTAATCACTTACCCCCATGTTGTTCCAAGCTCTGTTTGTCTTCGGAACACAATTTAAGATATTTTGGATGAAAACCGGGAGGCCTGTGATTGTCCCATAGACTGCCAAGTAAATAACAAGGTCCAGAAAAGGTATGAAAGTCGTCTTCAGAATACTCTATTTACCATCAGACGTGCAATCTGGGTTATATGGAGAGACACAGAGGAGACCGTTGACAAAGGAATTATTGAATAAAATCGTTATTTTTGTTTTCTTCGCTTACAAAAAGTGTTCCCGTTGCTTCATATAACCCAGATTGCACGTCTGATGGCAGATGGAGTATTCTGAAGACGACTTTCATACCTTTTCTGGACCTTGACACTGCTATTTACTTGGCAGTCTATGGGACAGTCACAGGTCTCCAGGTTTTCATCCAAAACATCTTAAATTGTGTTCTGAAGACGAACGGAGCTTTAACGGGTTTGGAACGACATGGAGGTAAGTGATTAATGACAAAATTTTCATTTTAGGGTGGAGTATCCCTTTAATATGATAACGATAGAATCTGTGTGTCCTCAGACCCTACCTGATGTCACAGCGTCCTGTTCTTTCCTTCCAATGGAAACCCTTAGAAAATACTTATAAACAGTTGGAAACCACTGGATTATGAGGTTTCTGAATTTAAAAAAAGTTATCAATAGTGGATGATACAAAATAGCCTCAGATAATAATAAAAAAAAATTTAAACAAAAGGAGTGATGTTTGCATGTTCCTATTGAAACTTTGTAAATAAATGGATAAATAATGGATTTTATACATTACTTTACAAGAAAAATGAGAAAAGTCTGAAAATCTCCCACTGACTTGCATTGTTAAAATGATCACTATTCAAAATCTAACTAACACTGCTAACATCACTGAAGTATTTGGTGCACAAAAGCAGCATTACATGATGACCGTAGTGTACAGATGACAAAAAAAAGCATATGTATGGCATCTCCAAAGCCAAAAATGTAATTAAATAAAAAAAAAAAAACACTATTCTCTTCCTACCACGTAGGCACTGGCATTTCAATTCGAAAATGCTAATTTCTCCAAACAGCGAATTTTAATCTTTACTTGTGAACAAAAAAAAAAAAAAAAAAGTTTTTTTATTTTTTTTTATTTTATTTTTTTTAAAGCAACTACTACAAATTTTTTCCCCGTCAGAAGATGCTTTAGCAGGTAGAGTGAATATATAACCCTAAAGCGCCCTTGCACCATACATCAGAAATACCCATTAAACCAAAAGGGATCTGCCAATTGAACTGAACATATTTATTCGTATCATATGCACGCCAAAGTCCATGTTTGTGCATCAATAACAAGAGTTTTCGTTTTTATTTGGCGTACTATTTATACGCATTTTAATGAGACTAGGCTCTAACAACAGGACATTTCTTTAATACACCTTAACGTATGCCTAATGCTCTCACTAATAACTCTCTATTTGAATGTAGTCACTTAAGGCAAAGCCTTTATGGGAAAAATCTATTAAATATGCCATCAAAGAGTACCGGTGGTTTAGCCTCAAAAAGGATTACATTCCAGACCCCTCGCTCGCTCGCTCTTTCTCGCTTTGGTGCATGACAGAGACAGAGAGGGAAAGAAGAGGAATATATATTATATATATATATAAAACAGGGGGATGAGCAAGAAAGATTTTTAGGGTTAGGCCTAATGCTGAATAAATATGGAGATATTTGCGGAGGAAAGTCAGTCACGCTCAGTACCTCGTAAACACTCTACATTTCTCCTTCTGCTGGTCCACCGGGCCACTAAGCTGGTCAGCAGCGGCAACCCAATTACTATTGATCACCGCACTTCAGGAAAATGAGAGAGAGGAAGAGAGCAAGGGTAGGAAGGAGATAGACAGATAGGCAGCAAAATCCATTCAAAAGCGAGCGCCACTTTGGCCTGCTCACTCTGGAGGGCAAGCACAGTGAATACTGTGAAGGATGCAGGCGTTACCGTGTGCTCATTTAGTGCACCCTACACAAAGACGCTACGACATTGCTTTGAACTGAATATGCAAAAGTCATGTACTGCTATTAGAGGTATCCAAAAATTAATACTCTGTAATGATCTACTCACCCTAACTTCACACCTGAATGTAGGGATGTGCGGTATTGACAAATTGATCTCTCTGTATTTTGGGGGATTGTGTCTGTAAAACAATAATTCAATGATATTTTGCTGAGTGTGTTTTTGTGCTGGCACTTTGGCTGGTTTAAGCATATATTATGGATAAATAATTTTGTCACTTAACACACCAGTAGGTGGCAGCAAGTCCCTGTCTTAATGAGTGATTCACTGAATCATTTATTCAAACGATTTGTTCAAAATGGCTGATTCATTTAGAAATTAAGCAAGGGATGTTCTTTATGAATGGATCATTGAATCACCTTTGACTGGCGAAACAAAAAAATAAAAAATAAAGGCATTATTGTGTGTCTAAAATGTATCTCACTCAATATGAACTTGTTTGTTGAACTGTTGTGTAAAAACAATATCATTTGCGAATGATCTATTTATAAAGACTGTCACTTGCTTTGTTTCCAAATGAATCAGCAGTTTTGAACGAATCAGTCAGGAAAACGGCACTCTTGCTTATACCAGGGACTATTGTACTATAAAGGGTCTATTTAAAAAAATAAAAATAAATAAACAACATTGTTGAAGCTGTCTCCTCGAATACAGAGAGCTGCAGGATCGATTTGCTTTTTCCACCTTCCTCAATGTCCTGTCATAAAAATGGCAAAACAAATAAAAAAAAAAAAAAAATTTACTGTAAGAAATACTCAGGTTTCATTTTATATAACATTATAATACAAAACCCTACTTATGTGATAATGAGGATGATAGCTAGCAAAAACATTATTGGATTTGAGTGGAAAGATAAACAGCTAATATGTCTGGCGTATGCAGCAATCGCAGTGACAGTAAATGGGAGAGGAGGTGGAATGATATGAGAAAAATGGCTTCCCGACAGTCGGCCTGTGAACATAACCTTATTCTACCAATGAAGCCAAAATCTACACAGCCAGATTCTCAGCTCTGGCGTCAGCTATCACAGCTCACAGCTAAACCAATGGTATGCTTGGGCCGTAGATAGCAGAAGAAACTCAAAGCTTTACATCTCCATGTCATTATGAGTTACGATCCCAGCGGAAATCCCAGTGGATGAAAGCGGGTTTCATTATTTCTGCATGTCGGAGGATTATTTGATATGTTTTTTTGTATTATTGTATGAAATACAGAAATCTATGAGAACAGAGGGTTTCCAAAGCCTTCAGTGAATAACAATAAATCATCACAATATGAAATAAATCTAGTGGCTATCTGCTACAGCAAGCATTTCTGAGGTTCAATACATAATGTTAGTACAGTAAGTACCCTAATTTCATAGTAACCAAAAATTATGAGGAAATTCATGATTTGACATGCTCATAAAAATAACCTAAAACAGACCCTGAAGAAAAGTAGATATTAAATTCTACATAGTCACTAACTGAACATTTTAAAAATATAAATTAATAAAATATAAATAAAAACATTAATAAATGAACACAAAATTAAATATTAACCATGATAACCAGTAATATGGAGCAATTCTTGGATTAACCAGAATTTACTAAAATCCAAAAAGCGTTATTAAATGATCAATACCATATAATAAAAAGCAAAAAATAAAAATAAAAAATAAGCATAAAAAATACAGAATTCTTAAAGGGAGCATTAATAGACAACCAATACCATAAATATATGTTCATATAATCTTAAGAGAGCATTAATAAATGCCTAATACCATCTAAATAAAAAATACAATTATATATACAGTAAACTTTAAAAAATAACTATTAAAAAACTGTAACAATCACAATACAGAGCCATTAATGGATGTACATGAATTAATTAGTCAAACTACAAATAATAACTCAATATTACAGTGCAATAACTGTGTAAATATAGTTTCTTATGAGAGTTGATTAATAAATGACTATTGTTGTTTCTTTCTTTATTTCCTTCTTTCTGCCTCACAGCCATCATACCAGAGAAGTAAAGTAGTTATGAAGTTGTTTTTGATGTCACAAGTTCGGTTTTACAGTTGGCGCAACAAAAAGGAAAACTCTTGCTGCACACTGGCGCACTTTCACTCTCTCCCTCACACATACACAATTGAGAGCAGCTCCCTCAATATGCAAAAGAGACCCTAATAATAGTGAGGTGGCGTTTTCCGGAAGGTCCCTGAGGGAGTTAAGAAGGCTTGAGAGATTAGTAACAGTGAGACACAGACCGACTGGCTTTCAATTATATTCACACGCAAACACCTCAGCACTCAAGTACAGAGATCAGTACAGTCACAAGCAAAGAGAAATAAATGAGGTAAACAAGGCAATATGTCTGTAAAGGTAAAATATAAATACCATACATGTGACATACTTTTTATTATAACTTTTGCATAGTTTCAGAATTTTTGGAACAAGTGAATGCCAATCTGATGCATTTGGAAAGTAATACAGAATACTGTGAATTTTATTTATTTATTTTTTAATCATAAGTGGCCAGTCAAATATTTTTGAATATCATCAGCACATGAGTGTGGCAGCTATTTAATTTTACTTTTGGGTTACACTTTATTTTAATGTGTATTTACTACAAAGTATTTACATAAGTACTTAGTAATATTATTTTACAGGTTTGGTGTTAGTTGCCTATATTATGCAACATTTACTGTTATTATTATAGTAAATGCATGCAACTTGTGAAACTAGGATATATTAAAATAAAGTTTTACCTACTTCTGCACTTTAATATGTCACATAAGGTCAGATTTCTCTTGAAAACCGGTTGATAGCGTTTATATAAATGCAGTTCTACTGAGATCGGATGCTATGTAAGTATAGTAGTTGATGTATAGTTGAGCTGTATGCAAGTGGTTTAATAACAACATCAGTTTTCTTGAACATAACCTTTTGGAAAACGCCCGGCTTAATAAAGAGGCCACAAGATGCAAAACACAAGCAGAATTTTCCCGCTTCATTTTGCACCACTCTAATGAAATGATATTAATAATCTAATAGTCCACAGTCTAATAAAAACCCCAAACAGTTAGGCAGTGATCATATACGCTCAGTATTAATAAATAGCCCTTACCCAAACACACCACCCAAAGAGACAGAGTGATTTAAAAGTTACAGTTGTGCTGAAAGGGAGAGAAATAAATTAATCAGGTCTCACTGGGGCGCCTCCGTCCTCTGTTGCTGAGGCAATAATGTGATTTTTTTATTAAATGACTGCTTAATTATAATGAATTTTATTGGTAATTGCAATTACTTTTCCCTTCTCACCGAGATGCAACTTATGAAGGCCAGTCCTACAGAACGATAATCAAGCCACACTATAAAAGACAAGAGAAAATGCTAATATCCACAGCAGAGGAATTTTTAACCATAATATTCCGGCTTGGATTACACTTAAACTGGGTTTATCAGAAATTACAATATTAGTCTGAACGTGAATAAATAATACCCTTTATATTCATTCTATATTCCCTACATAACTCATTTCAGCATTTATGTCATCATACAGAAAGTGTGTTACAGTGTCGAGTGCTTTCAAAACCCTCTGGACACTCAAAGCCAAGTATGAGTTTAAATGGTCTCAATTCCTCTTCTTAAGAAAAACAAAATATGTGTTTTCCGAGCACCATCTTGTCATCGCATTTAAATAATTCTGTGAAAAACAAATATATACGGTGTGGAATTAACATCAGAAGCTAGTGGGTGGGGGGACTTTTTTCCACTACACTTTGTCTGAAAACAGCCCACACAAATATTCTATATTGAAAAAACGTTCGCATCAAACCAAATGAGCACCTGCGAAAACAAACACAGATGTTGGACTTGAGGTTTTCCGGGACAACGCTGCATCGTTGTGCGGTGAAGATAATCACAGAGGAACAGACACAACATTCAGATTTAACCCACTCCGGGAGAATATTCTCCAAACTATTACAAAACATGTTAATAAACATATTCTGATCACTTCATTAAGGCATTTTTAGATGCAGCTAATCCTTCAATAACAAAACCAGAACATTTATAATATCACAAAGGGAAAAATGCATGTGTAATAAATGCAAAATTGTTTTATTTTGAAAATAAGTTAAAGTGTATAGGACTAATGCAAGGAAAAGTGAAAAAAAAAAAAGCTCAAACAGGTTAAAAAAGTCAAAATGCTTAATCGTTTATACGTAAAACTCACAGAAAATGGAGTGAATCATTTCTCCAACAGAATAACTGCGCTCAGAGGGTTTAAATGCACCAATGAGAGAAACTATGACAATGGAGCAGGGCTGGGTACCTCAGGCTTGCCTTCTCTAATCAAACCTGGTGTGTGACCGTTTAGTATGAAATTGGGATGGGAGCTTGCCAGCTAACCCCTTCTCAAAACTACACCCCACACCCTGTAACATGATTAAGGATACCTGCTGTCCCATGCAGAGCCCACCCAAAACGCCAGACGTCCAACCAGGAACACACGCAGACCTTTCAAACAGGATTACACTGCCCACACTCGTAGCGTAGCTCACCGGCCATTCGTGAAGAAAGAGCTGATGGAAATGCTCTTTTCTCAGAGAAGGCGGATGTCGACCCAATGACAAATGACAATCTCTTGGAAAAGTTTGATGAGATTTTCTCGATTTAAGGAAAAAGCTCAGCCACTACTTTTTTGATCAAGCTAAATTTTTTCCAAATAAGATATGTGCAGCTGAAATGCTTACCGATGACTTTTTTTTATATATATATATATATATATATATATATATATATATATATATATATATATATATATATATATATATATATATATATAAATAAATAAATAATTTATGAATGATTATGATTAACAGCTTAGAATCATAAACTGATCAAATCTGACCACAGGGATGCACTGATCATTTGAATGTTTTTGTTAAGGATGTTTACTGATAAATTAACAGTATTATAGTTTTTGTACAAAAAATAAATAAATAATGCATTCCATCAAACAAACAAAAAATAGCTTATGTGCTTGAATTAAAGGCATTACATAAAGACAGATGGAGAACTATTTCTTTTGAGATCTGCCTTACAGCAAAACATATACTGTTTGAACAGAAAAAAGTCTTTATAATAAATATGGAAGCTGGTTCAACTGTCCTTGAAAACAGGTGACTCCAATTAGAGTCAATAATCATTGGATCGTAACGATACTTTGGGAATTATACACTAAAGTTTGTGTGTGCTCAGAAAAAGAATTAGATAAACATGCATAATTAGGTGAAATAACATACATAATTATATGAACACTGAAAATAATTTGCATCTAAATTGAAAGGCTTGATGACGTAGGACACAACAGGAAAAAATATATATATTTAACATTCTGAATAGGCAAAAGCAATTCAATACCAATATCAATACAAATAAATGTTTAAAATAAACGTTATGATAAAAATACATCATGCATCTATATTTGACAGCATTTTAATATTTCTCATAAAAGCCAATAGGGAATATTTTCATAATATTATATTATATTTTATTTATATATATTACATATAAATATATTATATATATTTCAATATAATGATATTGAAAATGCATTTACAATAAAAATTATGTAAAATATTTGTACAATAAAATACAATCAATGAATATCTTATCTCAAATAATATATATATATATATATAAAAACCACAGCCTCGCACTTTGATTTTATGTCAGATCTGTGTGAGGACATGGAGTCTGTTCAAACACAGCGTGTGGAGAAATGGGTGTGGTGTTTCAGCTGAAGTGGCACTGCTGTGCCCAGATAAAAGCTGATGCCTATCCCTGCCACACACACACCTCAAAGGGTCCACACACTCACAATAACACACACCAGCACTACTTGTCTTAGACCCCAAAAAGCCCTCCAATCTCACACACACAGAACTACAGACACATATCACCTCACACAGCTGCCACGCCTCTCTCTCTCTCTCTCTCTCACACACACACACACACACACACACACACACACACAGCTGCTAGAATCATGCAGCACTATGCAGTCTTCATAAATCCTGCAGATCAAACACCTTCACTCTCTAACACTCATTTCTCCAGCCTGACCGCCGGCGCCTCGACCTTAAGCACTGTGTCCCATCCATAATGATGCACTTCTACTCTGCTACTGACTGCATATTCAAAACAAGCACATTCACTTACACCTTACCTTCAATCCCTTCTCAATACACAGTTCAGTGTGCTAAAAAATGAATATACAACATAAATATGGAGGAATTTACACAAAGAAACACAAACTATAAGGTCTAGTAGTCCAACAAAACCTTGACTTGAAGATAATTTATTTATTCTACTGAAACTGAATGCGAAATTCCTGATTTGTGGGCTAAAACACAATTGTTTACTCTTTAAAATCTAAAAGAAATGTAAAAAATGCACACATTTTTACATCAATATTACACAATATATAATCTTTTCCAATATTATCCCATTTCCATTATAATCTCAGATCGATGTTGCAGGAATCTGTTTTGCTCTCTCAAAGTGAGTAATATAAAAACTGTAAATATTAACGATATATACATAATATATATATGTACACTTCTTCATGAGTCATAACATTTATCCAGCAAGAATGCATTAAACTGATCAAACTTTTATACTGATATTTTAATATAGCTAGATATTTTGTTCTTTCAAACTTTCTATTCATCAAAGAATCCACAAAAATATTGGCCAGCACAATTGTTTTCAATATTGATAATAATAATAAATGTTAGCATATTAGAATGGTTTCTGAAGCATCATGTGACACTGAAGACTGGAGGAATGGCTTTGTTACAACAGGTATAAATTACATTTTGAAATATATATTAAAATTGAAAACGGTTATCTTTGATCAAATAAACTCAGCCTTTGTTGCCAAATGGCTGCCAAAATAATTTAGTTTTATTCATTAAAATAAACAGGCTTAATATAAAATAGCTTCTCAATGGTGCAAATATAAACATTTGTGTAGATTATGACAAAAGTCAAAGTGCGAGGGAAAGAAAACCAAAGGTGATTGACAGCTGACAGTTATCAGCAGAGTCTGGGTGTGGCCTCATTAAACAGAGTGAGAGCGAAATACAAGGAAAGAGGGAGATGGAGAGAGAACGAGGCGATGACGGCAAGAGAAAACTACAACCAATGAGTGACCAGGCCACGTTCACTACTGTGACGATAGCAGTCGAGTCACAAAAGACCGAGAAAGAGAACGATCAAACTACAAACAACTCTAAAGAAGCTGTAATACCATTTCGGAACCCTTGAAACCTAAAAAGAGGGAAACGGATAGATAAAGTCTTACCTTTGCATATGCCCTGCAGTATCTCACACACACACACACTCAGAGACAAACACCTAAGCATTCAGCTTACACTAATGCCCATCTGCTGCCACTGCTTTAGTCCAGCCTAATGACAAAGTTTGGTGTTCACAGGGCGAAAAACCAGACAGAACCAAAAAGGGGATGGAAAAAAAGATAAAAAGGGGGAAAGGGAAATTAAAGAGGCATAAAGGGGGAAGAAAAAAGAAAGTGTGACCACTGAGGAAGGCTCAACAACTCTAATTCAAGTTTTTTTTTTTTTTGAGGCTCTCATTTTTCTGATCTGTTCCGTTCGAGTGGGGTCCAAGGGCCCCCTCCATCCGAAAATCAGATAGATTCAGAGACACAACCTGTGTGTGTGCTGCACTGCAAGGACAAATAGGATATTTGGGAGGGATTTTGGGGATGTTTTTGTCTCATCGTGCCGTCGTTATGCTTTTCCGCCCACCCACCTGTCCGACTATCAAAGATGGATGATCTGAAAAATGATTAAAATCTCACATCAACTGATTATCAACACCCGTGTGCACACAAAAATAGTCATCCTCTGGGGTTTTTTAGCCTTTGAGTGTCTACCGTTTTTCAAATCAGTCTCTGTCAACATGTATCTGTTACCATATGTGACCCTGGACCACAAAACCAGTCTTAAGTGTCATTTTTTTTAAAGTTTAGATTTATACATCACATGAAATCTGAATAAATAAGCTTCCCATTGATGTATGGTTTATTAGGATAGTATTATGTTTGGATTTTTTGAAGTTGTTTTTTATTCTGGAATCTGAGGGTGCAAAAAAATCTAAATATTGAGAAAATCATCTTTAAAGTTGTTCAAATTACTTTCTTAGCAATGCATATTACTATATATTTACGGTAGGAAATTTACAAAATATCTTCATGGAACATGATCTTTACTTAATATCCTAATGATTTTTGGCATAAAAGAAAAATCTATAATTTTGACCCATACAATGTTTTTTTGGCTATTGCTACAAATATACCCCAGAGACTTAAGACGGCAACACTGACAGCTGTAGAGAATTGGATTTAAGTGTGTATGCATCGCAATATGACTGTATGTTGCTCGGCTGACGTCACATACTTGAGACTTAGCGACTGAAGAGAATTGGATTTGTGCGAGAGTGTGTGAGTGTGAGTCTGTGTGCTCAGACGAAATTAGTCACCGCTAAACCTCTAAAGCTTTTTACTAGTGTATCACAAACACAGTCACACTAAACACAAACACATAGCCATGACAGCACAGGATATGTTCACAAGTAAAAATGTGTTTATTCCTCCTATGCACACAATACTGTTTTATTGGAATTTTTGATTCTAATATCACAGGCAGGCTCACTTCACATACAGTATATACACACTTACATTTTTTATCTGAGCATTTTAGGCCACATATTCAAGACTTAGTTGTGTACTGTGTATTTTAAAGGCATATGGCTAATATCATGCTCATATACATAATACATTGGTATAATAATATAGATTGTATATAATATGACAATAGATTTATAGTACTTTTTTTAAGCAAATGAATCACACCCAAACATATTCAATATTCACTCAAAATACCCATTTTGAAATTTCAAATATTTTCCTTAAATATTTAAATATTTCAGTTTGAAAATGACTCAAAGGGGAACTATTATTTATATTAACTGTCCAAGTTAGTGCAATGCCAATAATCTCAAATTAGTCAAACATCAGCCAGTTTACATTTATGTGTTTGACAGATGCTTTTATCCAAAGAGACTAACATTGCATTCATATGTTTGCCGTCAGCGGGATATTTTTTTAAGAAATTAATATTTGTATTCAGCAAAGATGCATTAAATTGATCAAAAGCGACAGTAAGACATTTATAATGTTGTTACGTTACAAAAGATTTCAGTTTTAAATAAAGGTTGTTCATTTGAATGTTAATCAAAAAAATTCTACAAATAAATAAATAAATAAAATAATAAAAAATTGTCAAGGTTTCCACAAAAAAAAAAATAATAATAATAAAAATAGGCAGAACAACTGTTTTCAACATTGATAATAATTAGGAATGTTTCTTAAGCAGCAAATCAGCATATTAGAATGATTTCTGAAGATCACGTGACACTGAAGACTGAAACAATGATGCTGAAAATTCAGCTTTGTCA
>NC_056572.1:1552588-1647588 GCF_018340385.1 Cyprinus carpio
AGGTCAGTACGCATGTCTTAACGAAAAAGAAACGCCGGTGTTGCGAACATGTTTCCCAACAACAAGAAAACAAATGACAGTAGACTCCGGGTCCAGGAAAACTTTTAAGCGATGAAGCGCGAGAACTGACACGATGGGACTGTTCGATCTCCCACACACGTCTGCTTTTTAAAGCTCACATACTTAGGCAATGGCAATATTGTTATATTGTTGCACTATCATTTAATGTATTCCTGGCTGAGTGATCTTCAGATGCAGTGCAGGGATCTGTGAGAACAGTGATACATTCTCATATGGGACTCCAGAAGAACCATGTGACAGATTGCGCCATTTCTGTGCGAGGTACAGGAAACAGTTCATAACAGGCAATTTGATTAAACATTTAATATATTATAGAAGTTTCATTTTTTTTCTATCTATCTATCTATCTATCTATCTATCTATCTATCTATCTATCTATCTATCTATCTATCTATCTATCTATTTTATTTCCAAGGTTTATTTCCACTTTTTTTTTCTTTCAGATGCAGAAGCAGATGCTGTTAGACCCTATTTAGGGGTCATCTTTCATCTCAGTCCACCAAAAATCTATAGCCTAATGAACTTAGTCATCAGCAGACTCAAAAATATGATTATTATTAGCAGGTTCAATAAGCTATGTTAGGTTTTTACTCTGAATTCTCCCCTTATCAATCATTAAAGGGTTAGTTCACCTAAAAATAAAAATTCTGTTATAGTTTCTGTTATCAGGTTGTTTCAAATCCATAAGTCTACTGAATATATTTTTTTACGAAACCTGAGAGATCTCTGTCCCTCCATTAAAAGTCTATTCCAACTTTGATAAAAACGTTTAGAAATATTGTAGTAATATTTTACCATAAGGTCACGTTAGCAAATGCATTAACTAACAATGAGCAAAACATTATGTATTAATCTTTGTTAATGTTAGTTAATAGAAAAACAACTGTTCATTGTTAGTTCAGGTTCATTAAATAATATTAAGTTAATGGACAACTTTTGATTTGATTTGATTTGATTTGATTCCATTAGAAGCTGACCCACATATACCTGCCACAGAAATGTCCTCCCTTTATCTACTTTCTATTATCTACTGAAAGATTCTATTTTAATGTCATCTTAAAAAGGCTGTCAAGGAATCTGAGCCCCCTTAACACCAAAAACCTTTCTGGGTGACACTAATTATGGTTCTGGCTCACTTCTCCAGGTGAGTGGAGACACAACCAGTGGGGGAAACACTTTCTAGCACCATTTTAGACCAAGCTTAAGTGTAATATGTGTGAGTGGTATAATTAACATTTTAAGGAAACAAGGGTTCAGACCCCTTCTTTTTGTTTTCCTTTTTTTTTAAACATCAAATTGAACCTGAACCTGAACTTAACAGAGAGTGATCACCAACTGCTGAATAATAATAATAATAATAATAATAATAATAATAATAATAATAATAATAATAATAATAATAAGGGATAACTTTTGTTGCATACCAGCAAAACAATTTTCTCATAACATGAGGGTTGGCAGATGATGATATAATCTGATATAAAGCAAATAATCTGCATAACACTTGGCTCACCAAAGGTATACATGTGAATGGTGATTTCTGAGACAATGATGCCTTTCTTTGAGTTATAGTTACAGTCAAAAGGTGCATGTATAAGATATCATTCATTTGAATAGTCATAACGTTTCTGCAGATGCCTGCTCTTTCTCTCTCACACGCACACTGACACACAAACACAAGGAGAGGCAGTGAGGTTAGAGCTTTAAAAGGCCAGCTTCTGCTTTCCACAACCGCAGCAGGTAACCTGCCAACTGTTAAAAGCAGAATCTTGTTCACAGCATAGAAAAACCTCCACACTGCACACACACTTTCATATAGACTCTACAATAAATACAGACTGATTATGTTTCATTGTGTCATCGAACACTAACATTTGAGACACTCATTTTAGTGGGACACCTAGTGTATATATTGATATTAATGTTGAAGCTTATAAAGATGTGTAATGTGGCAAAACTGAACAAGAACTGATGTCTTTGGCATCCAAAGGATCTAATCCATAAACATGTTTGGAGTCATAACCCAATTTAGAATTGGCCTCCCTCAAGAGGATGTTTTTTTAGAGTAGTTAATACTATAGAAAAATGATATACTGTAGAGATTCCTCAGCTTATTATTGTGTGGCATCCAGAAAGACACATCTGATAATGTTTTTTGACATTTTAATGGCATGGTAAAATTTATAATTATGTTAATTATGTTAGCATTGGTTTATGCATACAATATCATGAACCAGCAATTAATTTTATAGCATTTATTCATGTATAAATGTACTATTATTCATTGTTTATACAACTTAGATGTCAAATATGTACATAGAAATTATCACAATAAATGCAGTGAAAGTATTGTGGAATAACTGTACTTACACAAGGAAGTACTGAGTAATATAAGGTACTGTAACTACTTGAACTTAATATGGGTTAAGGTTGGGTTAGGGTTAGGTTCAGGGATAGTACTTAGTAAGTAGGGTTTTGCTGTGTACTTACACAAGAAATTACTGAATTTGTAAGTAGGTATTTAATATGTTTTTGATCAGTATTTTAATATTTTTGTGTTATTTCTGTGCCTTATGTATTTTGCTGCTTTAAAAACACATACAGATGTTTCACACTGAGTCATTAAAATTTCAATCAAATCTGTGGCTGCTATATTAGGTGTAGAGGTGGTTTATGACGGAGAAGTGTTGCGTAAATTGTGCTCTCGCACACATCCCATTTACGGGATGATGGAGATTCCAATCTGTCATAATGGACTTGAATCACATCTCGCCTTGTGTGGCCCACAGTAAAAGAGATTGACGGGCAAATAGGTGTGAGAGACAGATTTCTGTAATATCTGGGGGATGAGTACAGATTTAAGAAAGGGTAAAGGATGATTCAATAGATGTGCCATTTTTATACTTTTTCCTGGAGACCACCTGTTGTCTAAGAGAGGTGATATTACAGTTCTGATCCATCCTCCACTTCCAACCCTCTGGCAAACAGACAGCTGACACTTTTCACAACATTTCCACAACTGTCACTGATACAAATGTGTACTGTGTTCAAGATCAGCTGAGGAGCGTTAATAGTTTAATGCAATTTGTCTTCAGGGCACACAAATACATGTGGCAAGTGGGCACCACATACAGTATATAATGCTTGAAAGTCTTGGAACATACATAGAGTCTTAAAGGGATACTCCACCCAAAAATGAAAATTCTCCATTTGCTCACCCTCAAGCCATCCCAAATGCATGACTTTGGTTCTTCTGTGGAACACAAACAGAGATTCTTAGAAAAATAATTAATTGCTGTGAGTCCATACAGTTCAAGTTCATGGGTCCCTTATAGTTGACGTTTCAAAAACCATGCAAAATGAACACAATAGCAATTCTAATATGACCCCAGTTGACCCCAGTGTTTGAGAAAATAATTCTTTTTTAACTAATTAAACATGAAACCACTGGTTCCCGGCCAACTGCCGAATGCAGTTTTATTAAAGAGTTCATAGACGTAAACATCAACATTTGCACAACCAGAGATGCAGAAGGACCATTCTTCTCATCAGCATTGATTCATCAGCTGTTGTATGGATTACTGTTGAGTTTGTTTTGCATGGTTTTCGAAACATCAGCTTTGAGGAACCCACACTCACTTACAGTATACTAGAGATTTTTCAGCATTCCACAGAATAAAGTCAGACATACATCTAGGGTGACATGAGGTTTAGTAAATGATGCAAGAATTTAAATTTTCCACTGCACCCTTTCATAGCAATAGTGTTCGCTGATGGCAGTGGCCTTTTTCAGCAAGATAATGCATCCTGCCACACTGCAAAAAATTGTTCAGGAATGATTTGGGGAACATGACAAAGAGCTCAAGGTATTGCCTTGGCCTCCAAATACCCCTTTGGACAGTGATCAGTTACCAAGAGGTCTACAATTCACTCTTGCTTATAAGAGTAGTATAGAATTTCATGTTCGTTGGGTAATTATATGTAAACTGTGTGTTTCACTGCACCTTTTAAAAAATGGTGGGTGGCAGTTTTTTGTATAGCATGCGTTCAGCCAATCAACTTAAAGGGGTCATATGATTCGATTTAAATTTTTCCTTTCTCTTTGGAGTGTTACAAGCTCTTGGTGCAAAAGACTAAAGTCTCAAATTCAAAGAGATATTCTTTATCAAAGTTAAGACTTTGCCACGCCCCCCTAAAACAGCTCATTCAAACATGCCCCCACATGTCTGCATCACTATGTGGAAATATTTGCGTAATGCCACCCAAATGTTCACCAAAGAAAGAAGGCGTGGTTTCAGTAACTGCAGTTAGTGTTTAAGCAGCCATGTCAGGGAGGTGCTGTGTGTATCTAGGAGAAAGCAAAAGCACTTTATTTGGCCTTCTGAAAGTAGATGCATTTATTAAGCTTTAAGATTACTTACAACAGAACAGCAACGTATTTTATGGACGACCGTTTCGTGAACCTAGGAGAGGAGGTCATTCTGACTTTGCTACGACAATCTGGCGCTTCTGAATCAGCTACTGTAAGTATGTTTTGCTATTAAAGTATTTGCGCATTGTGTGTGTGTGTGCACGAGCGTGTGTGTGTGTGTGTGTGTGTGTGTGTGTGAGAGAGAGAGAGAGACAGGGTCACACAGTGGAGTCGGCTGTCTTAACCGTCTGTGGCTTGTGTACTGCAAACACATAGGAGCTTCATCACTGTGTCTGTCACGGGACTCTGTTCCTCTTTCGGGCTTGAACTGATGGTAGAACTGAGGACATTATTAACTGTCTTTACATTTATTTTGAAAGAAGAAACTTGCGATTATGGAAAGGGACATTATATTTTCAACGAGTGCTTGTGGTGTTCGGCCAGTCACAATGCACTGGGTCAGTTGGCCAATCAGAGCAGACTACGCTTGTCAGAAGGAGGGACTTTGTAGAAAACTACTCTTTTGAGAGAGGCTGGGCATAGATGACCTACAATAATGTACAGTATTTGAAAAATAATGTGTTTTTTGAACATTAAAGCATTGCAGCATATCCTGTTACACCAAATACACAAAATAATGATCTTTAAAGAAGCATCATATGACCCCTTTAAATGTACGTCACTGGTAGTTGATATTGTGCTGAGTTAGACCCTACTCTAAAGTAAAATTTAATGGACCAAAAGGCGTTCCTGCATCGGTCCAAGTTCATGCAGTGCAAAGACACCAAAAGGCGAGTACCTCCACCACTATGAAAATGTTCCTCTGGTATGGAAACCCCTTACTGTACAGCAAGGGGTAAATCCAACCTTGTTCATGGCGCAGTCTGTTGAGGTCCATCTCAAGCAACCCAAATTCTTACTAGCTCCCATAACATAGTTAGCCAAATACTAATTATTGGACTACTAAACAAACACACTGCTATGGTTACCATCTCCGGCAAATGATTTATGATCATGAGTGTCTGTTTATTGCCCCGACTAACTTGAGGCAACTTTTGTGATTAAAGAAATGTTTGAAAATCTATTATGGCCTATATATTTTTATGTTAAAAATTAAAGAAATGTTTGAATATATATTTTTTCTTTTGTATTTTTATGTTAAAAAACACCCATAATTTATTTGGATAGCATGTTTTTGAACCCATAATTTCTGTTTGTTTTAAGCGTGTTTGAAAAACAGCTGTTTTCGTAATTCTGTTTGGTGCCAATAGTGCCACAGAAATCAAACACTTCCAATTTTAAAGCCAGTCATTTCATGATGTGTGTTTCCACTCGTTGAATGTGATTCTGCTCATTCAGCTGTATTATTTCATGAAAGTGTCAGCAAGACCATAAGGTCAAAGACAACGGAAAGCTTTTGTCCTGACCGCTGCATAATCAAAGGGTCAAAGGACTATCTCTGACACTGTCTGTCATTCACATGCATATGCAAATATACACCCATACCCACAACGTATTTCCTGTCATAGAAATGCCAGCTTTGGCACTGCTTTGCTTTCAATCTGACTATTTCAGCAATATATTTTACTAGCATGCGACCAAGTATAGACACTGGGCTGGGGGTGTATATTAATTATTTTTTTTATTTTATTTTTTGACAGAATTACTGCAAGTCTGAAACTTTTTCTCTCTCTTTATTCCTCTCTTGATTTTTAAATCTTGAATAAACTGGCATTGTGACATCATCCCATGGCATTTCTCACAGATTTTGTTCACCCTTAACAGAAAGTACATGATTATTGTTGAGAGTATTCTTCTCTCAAGTCCCCTTGAACAAAGCAAAGGACAAAAAAATTAAATCCTTCACCCAAGGTAATAAAAGCCATTACCCATTACTCCAATTAGGTAGGGTACTTTTTGTTGTTTGTTTTGCCGTCAAAGTAGCTCTCTTCAGGTAGGGTACTTTTTGTTGTTTGTTTTGCCGTCAAAGTAGCCACATACAAGTCTGTCATGCTGTCATGTAGTGAAAACAAGTTTTTTTCTACAAATAATAATATTACAAAAAAAAAAAAAAAAAAAGTCTTTGGCAAGTGGGCACCACATATTACACATTGACAGTTGACAAATATAACTGATTAATTATGATTCTTAAAAACACTGAAAGAGTAAAAATGACAGTCTATAATATTTTGTAAAATTCTCCCAGCCATCCTCACACAAAAACTCCTTGATTGTGCACAAATCACACATATAATCACATATATTGGATTCAAAACAGCAAAATTCACGAACAGGCAACATCTTTGGGGAACAATAAATTTTGTACTTAATTTTTTTTATTTATTTATTTTTGGTAATCAAAATTCGACTGGGGAAAATGCCTCCACTAAAAGGCAGAGAGGACGAACTCTCCCTCTTAAACAAATGAAATGCAATATTTTTCCACGTCTGTGTCCATGTGCTGGACACTTTCTTGTGGCACCATCAGTGTTGCCATGACATCATTTCACTGTGAATCCAGTGCAATTAATCACATCTAAATTATGACTCAGGTGATTGGCTCAAAAACCTGTATGTGGAACTAAGCGCACCTGAGCAAAATTGACCCAGATGCATGAACTGCATAATACATTATACACATTTTTACTTTTACCTAGTTCAAGTCACTGAAGTGTACTGTGTCTTACGGTCGTCTGTAACTACAGCCTTCTAGTGGTTAAACCAGCTGAGCTGTAGATTATGGAGCTCCTTCACAGAATCCAGTGGCTAAGGGATTACGAGAGAGCTGATCAAAGGCATTCTAATCAAATCCAAAGCACACGATTTAAAGGTTATTACACATTTCCTGTCCCTCTTCCACAAAATACTAGTTCTTCTGAGGATATTTTTTGTCACTGAAAATTCATTGGTTTATTTCAGCATTAAGCTAAACCATGTGTTTCATCTTTACCTCCTCATTAAGAACAGAACAACAGAAACACAGATCATACATACATATGGCCCTGTTGCCCCAGTGTCATTTCACAGTAACGCTGCTCTCTTCTCACCTCATTGGCTCTCTGCTGGGAATCTGTGCTAATTTGTTGTCTCCTCTTGCCCAATGGGGACGGATGGAGTGTGGCAAATGTAAATGCAGTGTTGTGGAGTTGAGTCAAATGTCAAGCTCAGCTGCACTGCCACATGCTCTGTGAGTTTGCAGCATCTGTGCACATGGCACTCTGTGGATAATGTGATTATTCTAGCAACAGTGAACACTGTGGGAGATAGAGAAACAGAAGTCACACAAAACCATGCACAATTTCAGACTGAAGAAGATGAAACACTGTGGGAAAGATGGGTTTAAAGGCTGAAGCAAGAAAGTAACTACTTAAAAACTGCTTCAACAGTATTCACAGAAATATTAAGTTCAAGTGCTAATTTGCTTTGCAAACATATGGAAGCCCATAGGAGGTAATTGTGACTTTTTCTCCCAAAACTCTGCCTATTTTGTACATAATTATAAGAAAAAAAAATCTGAAATGTAAGATAAAAAATCACAATTGTAAGATATGAATGTGCAATCATGAGGGGGAAAAAAGAATGGAAAGATTTATACTCATAGTATAGATTTGCGAGATACAAACTCAGAATTATGACTTTTTATTCTGATACTCAGTATCTTGCGCTTCAGACTTTTGTTTTTCTCTTAATTCTGAGTTTACATCTCACAATTTTTTTTTTTTTTTCATAAAATTAAAAACTTAAAAGCAGTTGCAACTTTGCATCTCAGAATTTTTATTTATTTTTGCTATTGCAAATTGACACCTCACAATTCTGACTTTTTCTCAGAATTACAAGTTTATATATAAGTCACAATTCCCGTTTTTATTTTTATCTTGTGGCAAAAACAAACCTCCATACAAACCCTACTTTGAATCATGACAGATTCATGAAAATGATGGAGAACTGAAGTGATGGGGAACATGAAAAATAAACACTCTAATAAGGACCTTTTCCTTATTAACAGGGTTCTCAGGAATGAAAGTCACCATAGTTGGGTAAACTTCTATTGTGGTGAACGGAAACTACAACAAATGTTCCAATTGCAAAATAATAATAATAAAAAAAATAGCGTTTTTATGCTGATTTACAACCAGCTTCATAAATGTGCATCCAGTAGTCACATGTAAATTTCACTGCATCCACCATACTTTTTCTGCATTACATATTCTAATATTCTAATGTCAAATATTGCAAGTATTATTTATTTAGCCATTATTATTACTCTTCTTGGCCAGCTAAATGTTTTTAGAACTTCTTCCTAAATACTGGCTGAATATTCTATATCTATCTGTCTATTGACAGTATACATCAATGAAATATACTTCGTATGCTGTATCAATAAAAGCAATATTAAACCCCTACCTGACTCAAACACTTTTGTTCATATTAAAACCTAGTTAAAATGCTTGTTTAGATAGACAAGTATAAATCATGGCTGATTATGTACAGTAAAAAAAAACCCGCACACAAACACGCTGCAGAGTGTATAGACTGTTTAACCAGTCTAATGAGTCTGAACATTCACTCATAGGACAGAGCCAATTAAGAAGAGATTTAGTCCCCTTGAACAAACCTTGTTAGTCTCATTATCTGATTTTTATTCATGAGGCTGTCTCATACACATAAATCATCTGATCAAGAATTATTAGGATTCAGAAGCATTAAGTTAAGAATATCAATTAAAACCCACTTGATCTTCATTTCAAACACTTTAATAAAGTTTCAACTTAAGCAAACATCTTGGATTCAATTAAACACTTACATTTAAGGTGTTTTTTGAGGCATTTTCCTCTCTCTTTCTCAGCAGAGGTGATGTATAATCGCTTTAGTTCTTATATTACTGCTGAATATGAGAGCTCCTCTCTGCACTTATTTTACTTCTGATTAGTTTTGTCTTCAGCAAGTGAAATGCATGCTTGACCGGGCTGAGATCAGGTGATTGAGGCAAAATATTCCACTTATTTAACTTCAAAAACTCCTTTGCAGTATATGTTTTTGGTCATTGTCCACTTGTACAATGAAGTGCAACCCAATCAACTTTGCTGTTGACTGTTGACTGTTGATTTGGCCGCTCCTAATGTTCACGGCGTCTCTATAATGGATTTGTTTAGTTTTTAAAGCCTGTTTCTTAATGGCATGATGTGGCTTCCGAACAGCTTCCAAATGCAACTGTATGTACTTGAGGTAACACCCAAAAGTAGCATCACAAGTCCAATGGGATTCATCTGGTATGGGGCATATAGTCAGCACAGGCCAGTGCAGCGTTAGATAATTAAATATGTTGAATCAGCCTCCCTAAGTCTCTTTGACTGACACATGAGGTCAGTATGAAGCCCTTAGGTGGGATTAGATTTAATTAGCATCTCTCTCTCTCTCATCCTCTGGAGTCAGCGAACTCAAACTTACTCATTAAAAGCACTGACCAGCCCTTTTGTTTCTGGACGGTGAACCATCTCAGAGTTAGATTCTGCCCGAAGAGACAGGACTGTGTTCTTATTGCCCGTTCATCTCAGCTCAAACCGGCAACGGCCACCAAATCATGAAGTACATCTTACATCCTCCTGGACACTGGGGTGCAGAATGTGTATTTGGTGCTGTAGACATGAAACGGAACACGTTTTCATTAGATAACACGAGGGAAGATTAGCTATTTTTCAAAGATTTTGAAGCATTTATCTTTCACTATCCATCAGATAGCACTACATGGTTTTCCAGATCATTTTTATTTTTATTCTCATTCTAAAGGTTAGCACAAAAACATATCCTTTCTAAACTTGTGTTTTACCATTTTAAATAAAATGTGTCTACAACAACAACAACAACAACAACAACAAAAAAGTTTAAAACGATTTTTAGAAGTGTCTTTGCCTTTATTTTGGTTTCATATGGTTTTGAAAATGTTAAAAACTAATTGAAAAAGTGAAGAAAACTTAATGATTAAAAATGTAATGAAATGTAACCATTAATAAAAGTAACATTTAAATAAAAGTATACAAACATTACATTTTTACAAAACTTGAAATGATTAATTAATAAATAGCATTTTGGGATAACATTTTACAACCTTGTCATTAAAATGTACATTTTCTGATGTTATAAGACTTGTTGACCTTGACAAGGTTTTTTTTTTTTTTTTTTTTTTGAAGAAATAAAAATAAAAGATTATGCCAAAACTACATTTTCAATTGTATTCCTTTGAGTCTATTTTCTTCATTGTGATGTCAAGACCACTGTATCACTTATTATTTTTGACTTTATGCACCTCGAAAAACAAAAAAACAAACATTAATACAAAAATTTAAAGCATGCTCATCTTAGAAGAGTTATTTTCAATTCACTGTTTGTATGAAAAGCATTTTTAATGTTTAATAGACAGGAGAACCAAAGAGCTTCACGTCATGACCCAAATGCTCCCAGGAGCCCGTATTTATTTTCCAGTGTCTCTCTGATGTCACTGCACAGTCTGTCCCCGTGTCTGTTTCATGGCTGTCTGATTTTGGGGGCAGATTGCATAACAAGAGCAGGCATGATGCATCATCCGGATTCTTAATCGAGGAGTTTTTTGTAATCTCAAAGGCTAGAATAAACCTTGCCTCCAGACTATCCAAACTGGTCCTTTACTTATCTACAGTAACACACACACACACACACACACACACACATACACACACACACACACAAACACAGCCTTTTCTCACTCAGTACCCGCTGCTGTCTCCTCATGGCTTCAGCCTCAAGGGCAAAGAGGAATGAATGGCAAACAGAGAAAGATACTGAGAGAGGGGGAAGACTGGTTCAATCAAGCAAGATTCTTCAGAACTATGCACCAGAAAGGTCATTCTTCATAAGAAACAACTGAGAGCTTGCAATATAAAAGCAGAATAATTTTTTTTTTTTTTTAATAAAAATAAAATAAGAGGGAGTTTTAGATTACTAACAAATGTGATTAGAACTTATACAAAAGCTCAGGAGCTGAATTGTATATTAAAGGGGTCATGAAATGAGAAAATCCCTTGATCTTTTGACATATAAGAGGTCATTCTATTATAAAAACATCCTGTAAGTTTTGAGATCTGAAACTTTCTTGTTAGTTTAAAAACAGCTTATATTGAAGACAATCTGCCAAAACTACAGGTTGGGGAATTTATGATAAACCCCGCCTCTGCAGAAGATCAACACCTGCTTCTACATCTCTGCCTGTTCAGCCTCGCCCATCGATTCACTCATGTAGTATAAATAACTAGAGAGGCAAACGATAAAGGTGCTCCAAAGACAACAAGATGCAGTGCAGTGCCATGTTGTGGAAAAACAATCTTTGCATTGCCTTCCTTCTGATCCCAACATTAGGAAAGAGTGGAGGAACTTTATTTTTAATGAAGATCCAGACCGCGTCAGTAAGAACTTGGTCCTTTGTTCAGGGTTTTCAGTAAGATTGAAACTAAAAGAATATATTGAATCTGACAGTAATGTTGCACCACACAAGTGTGTGACTGTTTTTATTTTGTGGTCATTATTGCTTTGTCTTATTACAGATCGCTTGATATGTACTGACTGAGTATGTATGTGTTTTTAACCTGAATAACAGCAGTGTCCATCTGTCACAACAAACACAACTGTTAGTCAATCACAGCAGTGGGCGTTTTCTTCCGAGTCTACAATCCGCCAAGTCTATTCAAACAGAGCTTTCGGATGAGAGGGTCAAAACAGGACAGAAAGTAGCCTATTACTTCTAAATGATGATGTTTTTTGATGTAAAAATGATAAAATTATAAGTGGCCATCAGAGTACAGTACAAAATAATAAAGGCAGTTCATGAACCCTTTAATATAACCATAAGCATACTGTTAAACTGCTGTGTATCTCACACTTACTCACAATTACTCAGACACAGATGAAGTTTTTCTACCAAAAACAAAGTAGGCAGAAAAGAGCTGCCATAAATACAAATGTTAACCTATATTCTCTAAATTAGTTCATTCAGATGAGAAAGACATGCGAAATGTGGTGTCCAGGACTGGAATTGAGAGCCACTGATCTGAAGTAATGAAACAGCACTGAAGGATCAGTCATGCTACAATGACGCCATCTAGTGGCTATTCTTACATTCATATTACACGTCATTACTCATGTATGAAAATGACATGCTACACTGAGCTAGCAACAAGGTTAACATAAACAGTTAGCAAAAGTCATCCAAAACTTCAGAAGTGTCCGTTCTATGATTTTATTTGTCCCACAATGTTCTGGAATGTTCCAGAAAGCAATAGAATATTGCAGAAAACTCTAGAATGTTCCCCTCCTTGCAAAAGGAAAATATAATTTCCTAATTAATGGTAGAAGTTCTAAATATTTACAAAAATATTAATGCTACGTGAAAATAAATAGCACAATAATGGCAAAATTACTATAATTACTATAAAAAATTTAAGTGAAACAAATTTTTTTTAACGTTGTGCTATTGTACAAACAAATCTAAATTCTGAATACTTTGGAGAAAAATCCTTAAGGTTAAAAGAACCAGTAGTCTACACCTGAATGACCGGCTCCAATGACACTGGGTACAGCAAATAGAGAGATTCTTCCACAGATATCCCAGCTCGTTGATATGACTTTGCTGACCATCTTTCCAAGTATGTTCCTGTCAGGTATTATGCAATGAAGCTGAAACTGTGTTCGGAGAGTTGGCAGGAGGGTGATACACAGTGGTGAAAGTGGCAGAAATCCATCAACGGCAGCTTTTGAGGCCTCCAAATAAACAGGCACTTTGAGAACTTAATAAGCACGGGATACAACATAAATTGCATGTTAATAACACTAAATGGGTGCATTAACAGCATAAATATCATACAAAGTAATTTTTCAAACAGACACGCACAAACGCATGTGGATTAGCAAACTCTGGTTCCCTAATTTAAGTCAGTCATAATGTGCAATTTACACTGAAACAGCAGTTTCTCTGAAAGGCCAGTTTCACACTAGGTGCAGAAGAAACACTCATGTTATCAGGTTAATAACGTACCCTTGGGGTCAAAATATACCATCCTTATGGATTCCGAAGTATGAATCTGCATCATGTCTCACTGAATGTATTGTATGAATCTTCATTTTGTCTATTTCATAAAAACAGAAGAAAAAAAATTATGAGAAAAAAAAAATGACACCACTGCACAGGGACAACGAGGCATATGACTTTCAGCAAAGGGTCCATCATGACACTAGATGACCCCAAATCACCACTTTGGATTTTTTTTTTAATAGTTTATTTTTTATTTTATCTTAAATATATACAAACATGTTTAACTGTTAACAGGGGCTCCAAGACAGGTTTGAAAAATATGTTTTTTTTTTTTAAGATTATTTGAATTGTTAATGTTTTATGCCTTCATTTTATTACCAAAGTTTTTTAAAAAAAAAATACAGTTTAAAAATAATAATAATACTAATAATAATAAACATTTAGGATCCGGTTATTTAAAACATTTTAATAAATTACTGTTAAGACATACCTTTTTATTCTTAAAATTCATTGAAACCATTAAAACAGAAACCAGAAAAAAAAAGAAAGAAAATAGAAAACATAGAATTTGGGGAAAGTAAAACATATGGGAGGAGAGGGAAAAACATTTCACAGAGCCCTAAAATGTCAATTTTGTTAAACGTTTATAAAAATAAAACTGCATGTTCTTCGGCTCTGCACAGATAAATGTGGTTCGATGTACAACACGTCATTTGAACAAAAGTGCCATACCTTTTGCTGCTGTTTTGACTTATTGAACATCTATGTTTTTAAATAAATTAAGTAAAAAGTTTACATTAGGTCATTAACAGACATAAAGCTTGCTAGTGTGCTGTGAGCATATGTTATAATGAAAGCATGCAACAGTTAGAGCGTGTTAGATTTATTAATTCAATAAAACATCTTGTTGATTAAGAAAAAAGGCCATCTCTGGGTATAGCTTTTAAATTCATTCATATCTCAAGTGAGCCAATGTTGATGCACGTTTTACTACTGACTCTGTCGCTTTTCCCTTTGGTTTGTAAATGCTGCTCTGTTTGTTTTTTGTTTGTTTTTTCATAACCAGCGATCGTCTTTCGTTTTGCATGGCCCACGGTCAATTTCTCGCTCGTTGTAACAAACTTCTAGCTTTATCTATACCAAATATGGGCCAGCTCTCCGTTTACTCTCTAAACTACAGTATTATTATGGCACAGGCATGCTTTTTGATTAGTCTACTAAAATGTAATTTAACCATCAAAAAAGGAATCCAGAAAACTTGGGGGATACATATGTATAATGTGTATATGTTTATGTTTATGTTTATGTATATGTATATGTATATGTATAAGCTATGGGGTGCACATATTCAAGCATACTGTAGCTACTGCATCACTGATTGAGATTCCTGGATATACACTGGTGTAACAGACCAAGTCAAGTCACCTTTATTCGTATAGAGCTTTATACAATACTGATTGTGTCAAAGCAGCTTTACGGTGTTAAACAGGAAAATAGTTTGTCAATAATGCAAGAGGATAATAACAAAGTAATTTTTCCAGCTAAAGTCAGTTCATTGATGATTCAGTGATGTCATCATCCAGTTCAACTCTCTACCAATAGTGTCTGTGCAATCAATCAAGCCTCCCCAACTAAGCAAGCCACAGATGACCACCTTGGTTTGGCAAGCTAGCAGGGGAACATCCTTTTTAAAACCATTGTGTAGAGTTCCACAGTTCAGTTCTTTAATAAATAGACAGTTTAAAAAAAAAAAAAAAAAACATTATAAATGTAATCACTGTCACTTTTGATCATTTCATGCATAAATGCATCCTTACTGAATAAAAACATTAATTAAAATAACTGATCAAAAACATTAGAACAATATTGTGTATACACATCTCAGAAATAAACTGCATGTACACCACACAGTATTCAGCAACTTCCGACTGTAATGTCTAAACGAGAAGTTAAACAGTCAGCCAGTGATGTAGTTCCAGCATGGTATGCAGAGGTGTAAAGAATACCTGAAAACCATGAGTAAAAGTACAGATAGCTTATAGTGAAAATTACTCCATTACAAGTTATAAGTCACCAATTTTAAAACAACTTGAGTAAAATTCTTAGAGTATCTGATTTTTACAGTACTTAAGCATTTTACTAAATATAGGCTCAAAGATGCAAAGAGACATGCCAGTGAAAAACAAGGAGTTGTTGATTTGTGAAGAGAGATGCTTATTTTTCAAAACCAAAATTAAACTCACCTCAAAAAAAAATAAAAAAAAATAAAATTTAACCTTCTAAAAGGTCTCTGAAGTATGACGGATAAATAAAATAATGTTTAAAAAAAAATGTAAAAATTCAAAGGCTTCTTGCTATGAATGTGCTGGTTTGGGCCTCATTGTCAGCTGCAGTCATGCCCTCATCTCATGTATATACAACACCTGTGAAGGAACTCGCATTCATGTAGCCTTGTTGACAAGTTTGTATAAGTAAGGGCAAAATGCACAAGATATAGTACTTTACGTGCCCTGTAGTTGGCGATATCACTTCTGTAGCAGAAATAAACTGCTGCAGAAATAGCTAGGTGCCATGCAGGAATTGCAACTCATTACAAATGTAGTGGAGTGAAGAGTACAGATACTTATTCAAAAATGTAGTGAAGTAGAGAGTAAAAGTGGCTAATACCTTTTGATACTCAGCAAAACTACAGAGTATCCAAAAAGATACTCAAGTACAGTAATTACATTTACTCAAATAATTGTTATGTCACACACAACACACAAAAGCAAATTACCCTTCTCAGTCTTTTTATTTTGAACATATGCCTCCAAGCTTATAAGTTCACATTACATTTCTGCTAAATGTTGCCCCCACCAAAAAGTGCCCAAAATATTCAAACTTGAATGAGGTAAATCAACAAAAGCTAACAGAGGTTTACAAAGAGCATAGTAGTTGCAGATTGATAGGAGAGACAAAAAACAAACAAAAAAAAGAAACGGTAATTCACAGTCAGACAGGCAGGCAGTTTGTGAAGCGTAATACTGTGCTCTGTATAGTAAGTGCTTGAAGGGTTTTCCGGAACTGCTCATGGTTCAGGCTAAGTGGTCTGGCTCCTCTCAGGCTTTGCAGAGAGCCACAGCAGAGAAACGCACCTCCCCTTTCTCCCGTTCTGTAAACTCACGACACACCCTTGCCGCATCCTACAGAGAGATGAAGTCAGTTATTTAGTCACGGGAAGATGACTCATTGTTTTAAGATGCTTAACATGCTACAGTTGCAATTAACCACAAACACACATGCTTAGGAAAATGTGTGCTTACCATGACGAAGCTTCCTGGTTTTGTCGGTCCATGATTCACAGGTCCATCAATTCTACCATCTGAGGCAACAAAACACCCACTTTATAGCTCATAGTCATTTAAAAATAATAAGTTTAAACTTAAACGCAAGTCCTCGGCACAGAAACAGATGCTGCAATACATGTCATCCACTTACCCAGCTCATAAAGCTGACCATTCACATTGACAAATGTAATGAAATGGAAGTTAACTTTGTCTGGCTCTGGCTGTTAGAATAAGGGAGATGGAGGGAGAAAAAGAAACAACAATTTAACTTAAATTCATTACACTTAGTGTTTGTGTATGTCATTCTTGTCTTACTTGACACAGTCCTTCATCAGCAACTGCATCATGAGATTCCTGGATGGCCTGAATAAAACAACAACTAGACTTTAAAAACACAAATTAAGCCTGAATGCATCGTTTTAATTAAACACCAAAAACCATGTAAAATAAAAATAGTACAATAAGTACATTTTCATTTATTTACTTAGGAAATGTAAGTTGCACAATAGTACCACCTACTGGAGGTCAGGAATACTGCACCAATATTAAAATAAGCCTTAGAGTTACCCCTACTTTGACATTTCTGAAGTTAATCTTTGTTTTTGGAAAAGATTGTGGCAAATCACTTTTAATACCTTATTTTGTTCAAATGCTTTGGCTCTTTCTGCAGCAGACATGTCTGAGGTGTCTTCTAGAAGCTTCTTCAGCACAGAGTCACTGTCTAAAGACAAGAGGGTGCTGAATCATGAATCTGCCTCTCTCATCAATCTAAGTGTGTCAGTTTGTAACTTTGTATATATGCATATGTAACTTGCGGCAGTTTGGATTAATTTTATAAAAATAAACAAAATTATTTTAATATAAAACATTATTTTTCAAATCAACAAGGTAGCTCATTCAGCATCAGAAAACGTGCATGAGCAGAAGTTCATGGCACATGTCTCCACTGACCGAAATCAATACTGTCCTGGTTGTTGGCCACAGCATGCACCAAAGCCACAGTTCCACAAGAGTTGACCACAGTTTGTTTCAGAAAATATACACCTTTAGAGTCGTCAACAGACTGTTTGGAACGAAACTCCTCATGCTAAACACAAAGAGAGATGTCTATGTTAAAGTTACATAACTAATACAGTAAAGATACTTGAATATAATGATTTGAAATACTACCAATAAGCCAAAAAAAATAACATTTACAACTAAAATAAATTTGAACTTCTCAGTTATAATAATACTACGCAACTTTGAGCATCTAAGTTTTTCACATATCGATTCCTCACGTGAGAGATGACCACGCCCGCGTTCACGGGAATGCTTTGTGCGTGCGTGCGCGCGCGCGTCCGTACGTACGTACCTGTTGCGTTAAAGGGAAGAGCAACATCATGGCACAGCAGGGCGAGGGCACCCCTGACAGAGACTCATCCTCCAGACCCAAAACATCCACAAAACGCCAACTCGAGCCCACACCCAACTTACTCAGCACCTACACAAAGACAAATAATAATAATAATAATAATAATAATAATAATAATAATAATAATAATAAATCATATTATTCTTAATAATAAATCATATTATTCTTAATAATAAATCATATTATCCGTTATCTATTCAAATCAAATCAAACAAAATCAGTGTCTGATATATTCAAAGTTTGAAATGACCATGTATTATATACGACTAGTATATCTGCTACTTGTGATATTATGCAAATTATTTTTTTATATATGCATGCTTATCAAATTATTGTGTTAAGCATGCATATAAAAATGATGCGTGTCATTGTTATTGTGCATGGCAGGTGATAATGCGTGTGAGCCCACGCCCTTTCATCTCAAATTCGGGTGCGTGGGAGTTGAGCCCCAGACGCCACAGACCTGTCCAGCAGACAGTCTCATCATCATCATCATCATCATCATCATCTCATCTTATGACTCAGCGAACGTACCTTATTCAGCATCTGAAAGCAGTACAACGCACAAATATGTCGGTCATGATCAGTCATGAGAAAGCGAAAGCATGCACGATAAGTCAGCTAGCGAAGCTAAATCATCAAAAAGCGTTAAACCTCAGGGTTTATTTCCATCGGTTTCCACTCCATGGTTGCAGAGGCTCGTGAGTGTCACTCCTTGAGATCTGAAAGGCGCCGCCCGAGAAAATACAAACCAGACTGAAGGCGCACGAGGATCATATGCGACTGGTCATATTCCATTTGCACAGACCGGAGGGGTGTCCGCTCAGATAAACGAGCTATTTATGCATTTCTGGCACACTTATTCACCCCGCTAGAGAAACGTTTCTGTATATTTAGAGTATCGGAAAAAGCCAACGCAACACGGAAAAGAGAGAATGCCAAAAATGCCTGGGTGGTGGTTGAGATTCTCCAGCAATAGATCGGTCCGCCGTCGGCCGCTTCTGGAAGCTACCACTGTTCTCCAGCTCTGATGAATCATTTGATTTAAAAAAAAAAAAAAAAAAAAACAAGGACTTTTTACAGTCGAGTTAAGTATGGGTCAATATGAATTGGCTCGAAACTGCATAAATCAGAACTGAAGGACTAAATTCAACTTTACCCAACTTACATAACACTTTACTTTGAGCTGAGTTCTGATGAAATAACAGCTGATGACTTGCACTTTTTAAATAGCTCCTGTTTCAGTGTCTGTGAAATCCAGTTTACACACTCAAAGAGATTTGCAATATTGATCACTGTCATAATTTGACATGATTATTAGATTAATTTTTTGAAGAATGCCCTGCTGACTCTTGATATTGAAAGAGAATGGGGATTGAATGACAAAAGAACACCATAAAATGCTTAAAAGTAGTAAAGAGCTACAAAGTGTAAATTCCAAGCATTCTAAAACCATTTATTCAATCTCAATATTCACTGAAAATCTCAGCAGCTGGGGTGAAAGTTTGGAATGATTCTGGGGGCACACAACAATTTTTACATTTAAGTTTTAAAATGTATTGGGCCATTAGGGAGAAAATGTATTACATCGTTTGCTCACCAATGGATCCTCTGCAGTGAATGGGTGCCATCAGAATGAGAGTCTAAACATCTGTTAAAAACATCACTATAATCCATGCTACAGCCCATTAATTAACTTTTTTTGACTAGGAAAGCTGTATATTTATAAGAAATAAATCCATCATTAAGATGTTTTAACTTTAAACCATCACTTCTGGCAATCATCCTTAATAACGCTTCCTATGGTAATAAAGTCCATCACCTGTTGTCAAAATAAACTGACATATTTGTTTAGAACTGCTTTGGACTCTTTTAACTTGTGCTTTTAAAGTGTCTGAGCTTTGCATATTTCTCTTCTGATTCAGATGAGAATCTTTTCACTGAAGAAAGTAATATTATGGATGCAGAGAACATATCATATTTTAGCCAGAAGCAGTGGTTGGAAGTTAAAACGTCTTAATGATGAATTTGTTTATTATAAACATTCTTTTCGATTCACTAGATGTTAACTGATGGACTGAAGTTGTGTGGATTTCTAGTGGATTATTGTGATGTTTTTATCAGCTCTTTGGACTCTCATTCCAACGGCACCCACTCACTGCAGAGGATCCTTTGGTGAGCAAGTGATGTGATGCTAAATTTCTCCAAATCTGTTGAAGAAACAAAACTCATCTGATGGTCTGAGGGTAAGAAAATTTTCATCAAGTTTCCATTTTTAGGTGAAAAATCCCTTTAACGGTTTCATCACATAATTATTTATTGACTTCACAAGACCTGATAGTGAATGGATATGGACAAATTTTCCTGTACTTTTATGATGCTTTTGAAAGCTCCTGTCCCCCATTAATTATAATTGCATGTAAAAGGGACAAGAGCATTATTGAAAATGTGATGGTAGAGACAGCTGCATGGCTTTTTAAGTATTCATCAGATATATCGGCATCTGTCTTTTTATAACACAATGCAGTTGCAATTGTGTTTGGGCTTGAAATTTGATCAGCAAATCTTGCACGCACCCACGTGGAAATGATCAACAATGGGTTACTTTCCAAATAAAATATTAGATGTGTGTAACGTGACACCCATCTTTGTGTGTTTGAGTAGACTTAATATGTTGCCTGGCATATAGCTTTTCTCTGTTTGTCTTATTAAACAGCGAGAGCACCTGTTGAAACAACACTTTGTTGACCAACAGGGTGGGGGACCACCGCACCACATCAGAGTTCACAAACCAGCCTCCTGGATGGAGAAAGTTGATGTTTATAAGTTTGAATAATAACTGTTTACATTCTTATAAAAATGGTTCTCTGTACTGTAATCTTCTGCAATGCCTGGTCCTCAGATATGATTCATTGCTTTCGTATGCACAGATATGTTGATATATAAAAAGAAAGCAGAAAAACACCACTACCCATAAGTCACAGCGTCTGGCTGATTTGCCAGGGTGTGGCTCAACACATCGAGTTTAATCCTCCTACTAGCGTACTTGATTCCTCATTCCTGCTGCTGCTCCGGTCTGTAGGCTATTGCAGTCATCTACTCCTAAACTAAAACTCTTCTCTCGGTAAGCGAATGGAAACGCACTAATCCTTCAACTTTTCCTACTCATGTTTCTATAGAGTACACAGGTACGACCCTACCTGTCTGAAAACATTACAACTTTTTTCCCCTTCTCAATACTTGATAAATGTGCTTTTAATTATTTAATAATCACATTGCATTATATTCACATCGATGTTTATTACTGCACAGTTACTTTGTCATTTTCTTTCTCTTTCTTCTTTTTTAGTTTCGGACTCGTTGAAGTATTACGTGAATCTCAAAGATGGTAAGTTATAGTTTACTGCTGTACAGAAAGTCTAACACCATTTGTAGTCTGTTTTAATTTTGAACACGCCTTTGTTTTTGAAGACACTTAATGTTCTGTATAGATTTGCGACATTTCATGTGTCGACGCCCATAATATTGCGTAGGGAAGGAAGAAAAAAAAAACATTGTTTAAAGGGGCACAGGAGCCGTGTAAGTCCGTTTACTTGTTGCATTGCTGTCAAACTCTTACTACAGAATGAAACGATGCTTTGTCATTATCCTGCAATATAGGCGACACACGATGATTTTGGAAGCATTATTAAATACATATGAATCTAATGCAAATGTTTAGAAAAAAAACAAAATATTTGTAAATGAGAGCATCGATGACTCACTCGCGTGAGCTGAGCCACCCGAAGGGCGTTTCTGTCCGTCTCCCTCGGTTTCTTCACTCTTCTATCCTCTTCTCTCCTCCTCTCTGTTCCTCTAATTCACCCCATTCCGCTGAGTTCAAGTAAACTGTTGAATTATTTCCGCTAACGTGGCGGATAATAATAATATTTCATACAGAACAAAGTCAGCAATGTAATGTTTTGATGCTATGGTACTACTCGTATCAGGCGCTTAGTGTCAATATGAATAGAACCAGGACTGAAAAACTGAAATCACTTTTCATTCATCAATACCTAAGCTGCATATGCATTGTAAAATAAATTAGTTTTAGCTGAACACTCGCACGCTTGTTGCTGCAGGTAAATTAATATTGCATTCATTTCCTTATATTTGGATATGTCGGATATGTTTGTTCACTCTATTGTTTGGACAGAGGCTGAGTAACATGACTCCAACTGACAGTTTTAAGTAGGCTACTAGGACAAAAAGGCTACAGAACTGAAAAAAGATAAATGTTTATTATGTATAAGGAGGAGTAATTGGATTAATCTGTTCAGCATGTTAAGATGTATTCAGCTAAATTTTGTTGTGATGCCTTGCTTCTGTTTTGTCAGATATTTTCAGGGAATTGTCTTCACAGCCAGATTTGGAATCTTATGGTGTTGACAATCATATTTAGCTTATTTTGTGTAAAATATAAACTTAATGAAGTACAATGGTTGAAATAAAATGGAAAATAGCAACACCATTACCTAAAATGTAAGGGGAAAAATTAGCCTGTGTGATATTATTAATGAGCAGAATAATGGCACTATTGTCTTTTGTGGAGCTGCTTTACAGCTGAAATTGAATCTGTGGGCCTATTATAATGGATTATTTTCCAGTTTATTATTGATGAGCTCATTTAAAACAATCTGCATTGTATAAAGTGCTGTATAAATCAATGTGACTTGACAAAAGTGGGGACATGGGTGTAAAATTTTATAAAAAGGTATAGGAAAAGTTGTGGGATAGGTTTTATCCCATGTTTCAAGAATCTGCCAGTTTTTGCTTAAATGTCTGTTTTGCACAGATTAAATCTATAACGCGTGATGTTGCCATCATACACAAGTAGGATTCTGTTCTGTTTGGGGCTGGATTTTAAATGGATGGCTCCTGATTCTTAGATGACCACAGAAAGTATTCAGGCCTGAGTTATTCAACACATTCCTGTGGCCGAGACATTAACGAACAATACATTTCCTCTCACGAACAACAAAATATCATTCTGTTTATCTAATAAAAAAGCTGTGAGTAGTAAGTAAAAGCTGTTTGGCAGGTCTAAATCAGATGCTGTCTGCAAGTTTATACACAATAAACATTTTGCTTATTGGTCAATTTCTGGGGGCTTAACAGCTTCTGACCTTTGACCTTATATAAGACATATATTATGTATTATTACATTGTATGCATTATAGCATACTACCCTTACCACAGAAATATATGATAAAAAAGTATATATATAATGCACATTTCAGAATCCCATCCGGGTACTTTTTGCCAAATAATTCAGACATACTGTTCTTTTCGCTTAATATATAGAAAGGAAAGTATGTGATTTTGAATGCAACCTACGTCTTTCTAGGGTTAAATAGGTGAACTACAACGGCTACGTAGAAGCATAGCAATTCGAGATTGATTTGCAGTATGTTCTGTGCTTGTGTGCATACAGTGAGGTTCAGAAAAGGGCTCTAGTGTGTATTTGTTTTAATGAGGCCTTGCTGAGGGCTTTTGTCAGTAGTGTGGTTGTCACCCAGAGGACTTAACTGAGATGAGAACAAACCAGTGTGCCTGTGTTTGTGCTGGTATCTTTTCCTGTGACTCCTTTGATCCACAGACAGATGGAGTTTGGGTTTTCTGAAGGTGGAGTGTTTTCTGTGTTCAAGTTTATGAAATTGTGTGAAGGGTTTAAGAAGTGTGTGATTTTTCCCAAAAGATCACATGATCAGCATGATCTTTGACTGTATTCTCGCAAAATCTTGGGTTACATCCGTTGGTAATTATTTCTGGAATCTTACACAACTTCCTGAATTTGATTGGTGGTACAGTAGGCCACAGCTTTAGGTCTCAAACAGGATGCAGATAAGAAAATCTGAACAATACTTTTTAAAAAGGAAAAAATGTTAATTTATAGATGTGGTATAGTATGAATTGTGTCCAGTATTCTGGTATCATCCCCCTGCCTCCCACACACATAGACCGCAGAAGATTTGTGGAAGTCGCTCAAAGTTTCCTTGTGGAAAACTACTGCATGTAAAAGTTAAATGCACATCTTCTTAGAGAGTCAGAGGAAACGTGGGTGTGGTTGTGACTCAGAGATGTATTACTGAAGTTCCTGAAGTTAAATATATACATACTATTAAAAAGGATCATAAAACTAACACTTGATTTTTTAATTAATTTTTTTTTCTAATTGTTTTAGGCTGGCAGAGGCACAGTGAAGGCCCATGGTGGATTCAATGCTAAAAATGACGCTGAAGTTCTCTACAAGGCCATGAAAGGACTCGGTGAGTTTGACAAACATATTAAATGTTAAAATTAAAATATTAATATTAAAATTCTCATGAATGAATAACTTGAGAATATTGGATCTGGGTATAAGAGATGGATATCAGTCTACTCATTATGTGATGGTCATCAACATTAATTGTTTTGTTTTTTTACTCAGGCACTGATGAGGATGCTATTCTCCAGCTGCTGACAGCACGTAGTAATGCACAGCGCCAAGAAATCAAGGCTGCTTACAAAACCCTGCATGGAAATGTAATCTCATCAGCATAATTTATGTACTCAGGCCATGTATAATAAACACTGTTTTATTTGAATTTGTGCAGGATACATAAAACAAACATTTTAAAAAATATATATATATTTAAAAGATGCATTCTTTAGTTTTTTCTTTTCATCTCTGTTTAGGATTTGGTGGATGATTTGAAGTCAGAGCTGGGTGGGAAGTTTGAGAGTCTGATAGTAGCTCTGATGACTCCTCCCATCATGTATGATGTCACAAGTCTGCGGGATTCTATTAAGGTACACAGCAATAACTATAGGGTTGTCAATCATTTAAAAAATTAAAAATTAAATAATATTCACGATTGTAGTGAAATATAATTTTCATGATTTTTTTTTAGACAGATTGCTGTATATCTGTACCTTTGCATTTGTTGTTTTAGGGTGCAGGGACAGATGAGAAAGTGCTGATTGAGATCTTGGCGTCAAGGTTACCTAATGAAGTCAACCAGATCAAAAGTTTATACAAGCAAGGTAACTGTTTGTGCATTATAAGTCTTTTAAATCTAAGTTATTAATTTTGATATGTGCCAGTAAAACAATATGTTGAATGATGCTCTCTTCAATGTTAAAGATATCTGTATGTATATTATAGAGCATAATGATGATCTGGAGGAAGATGTGACTGGGGACACTGGAGGTAATTTCAGGAGGATGCTGGTTGTTTTGCTACAAGTACGTAGTCCATTAACAATTTTTATTAAAAAAAAAATACAAATACAAGATTTAAATAAACAGTAATGTATCTGTGTTAATAGCACTGGAAATTTCAATTTCAAGACTTAAGTGTGGTTGTTTTGTCATTTTAGATGTATTACTGTTAATTTATGTAATATTATACAATTTCTATAGGCCAGCAGACAGCAGGGTATACAAGAGGACCTCATCCAAAGCGATGCCCAGGTTAGTTTGTATATGTAAGTGCACATCAAATCAAGTGCAACTGAATGATTGTGAATTGGTTTTTTTAGACTAAAACTGGTCATTTTCTTTCTCCTGAAAAAAAGTTTGGATGTCAAATAAAAAGGTCATGATATAAAACATTGAAATGCTGCCATCTAGTGCTTGTGGTGTGTAATATCAGTTTGTCAGTCTTTAAAAATGTAAAAACTATTTGTGGTGTAGGCTCTGCTAGCAGCAGGAGAACAGAAGTATGGAACGGATGAAGGCCAGTTCATCACTATACTGGGAAACCGTAGTAATGCTCACCTTAGGAGAGGTTAGTCTGACACATGCATTTAGGTAATGAATTGGTATTTTTGTTTCTACAGTATATATTCATTTGTTTTCTGTCAATGGTTTTCTGCAGTGTTTGATGAGTATAGAAAGATCTCAGGGTATGAAATAGAGGAGAGCATCCAGAGAGAGACATCAGGAACCCTCCAAGAAGTACTGCTGGCCGTGGGTAAGACACACACACACACACACACACACAAACACACACACACACACACACACACACACACACACACACACACACACACACACACACCTCTCTCTCTATCAATCAGATATGGTTAATTCTTCAATCAAGTTCATATTAGAAACTGCAAAAAAGAAATTTCCTTATTTTAGCAATTTTTATAATTTTATTATAGATGGGAAGTTAAAAAGTATGACAAAAAGAGAAATTCTTTAAAAATTTCTATAAGATTTTAAAAATCTTTCTTTTCTTTAAAATCATATTGGGAGAGGGAGTAGTTTTTATAATTGAAGAATCACCCATTTGCAGGGTTTTGTCTCTTAATACACTCTTTTCTCTGCCTCCTCAGTGAAGTGTGCCCGCGGTGTGCCGGGTTATTTTGCCGAGAGCCTTTACAATGCCATGAAGGTGACGTTTTTATTTTTGTATTTTTTTTTTTTTTTTTCATTTTAATTTTAGTTAAAGTTTTAGTAATTTTTTTTTATGTCTATAAAGGTTTTGTTAATTTTAGTTATTTTAGTACATGAAGTTAAACTAAATGAAAGTGAATAAAAATAAAAATAGAAATAATATTTTTTTACTTTATTTTATTTCAGTTAACATTTTATTTTATTTCAAATAACAAAATGTTGTTATTATTATTATTCTTATTATTATTTTAGTTTAAGTTAACTCTAATAACCCTGCAAAGTACTTGCCTGTTGCTTTATTTCTACTCTCATCGTGCAGGGGTCAGGCACCGATGACCAGAAGTTGATCAGGATCATGGTTTCCCGCAGTGAGGTGGACATGATGGATATACGTGCTGAATTCCGCAAGAGGTTTGCAACCTCTCTGCACAAAACGATTCAGGTATACTCATGCTCAGTATTTAGCGATTAACACCTTATGCATTTTCTTGTTTGTCCATATCAGTCTTCTCTCATTAAACATTTTCTGTTACTGCAGGGTGACACCTCAGGTGACTACCGTAAAGCCCTGCTGCTGCTGTGTGGCGGTGATGATGCATAAACCCTGCCACCCTTTCTGTCTGGGTCAGATCCCAGGTCTGCCAGCTCAGGGGCACGTCTGTGTCCCCTTCTGAACCCAATTCAGGACAAATTACAAAAACATAACATTCCAAATCAATAGAAGGATCTCGTGTCCGGTTGTGAAGACAGAATTACTTAATTCAAGTAAGCAATAAGCATATTTTGGCATTCATATTTCAAGAACTGTGTAATAGATTTAAAGAGAGAAAAAATATTTTAGTAGAAACTACAAAAATACGAAGAACAGAGAACAACATAATAACCATTCTCTGCTTGACTTGATCTATTACAGAAAAAAGAAAGTCCTAATAATTTCTTTTTAAATAGATATTTTTATTATGAAAATATCTATTAACTCAGCTCTATTATAAATAAAACCAAAGACTCATTTGTACTCAAAGAAGCAATATTTTATATTTATTGTTTGTATGCTTACTAACCTCCTTGACATTTCAGTACAGTATATAGCAATATAATATCACAACCAGTCTCATAATTGGCATTATTAGCAAGTTTGTTTCGATGTTTCTGTTTATCCACAGCAAGTAGCGATTAGCTAAATGTTTGCCCTGTTTAAGGGTATTAATGTTCATTAAAAGCTGAAGAAAAAGGTGCTACTACTAAAATGTTCTAATATTTCATTGCCATGATGTTCACAATAAACACTCATGAAATAAAATCAAACAAGACAATCTCCTGTGTGACTTACCACATAATGATAACTGATCTGTTTTGACAGTAGTCAGAATAGCTGCATGTTATGACCTGTTTTCTGATGTGTGGCTTAAAGTATATTTGAGTATATAAAACAATACGCAAAATAAAATGAATATTATGACTTGATGTTCAGGTGATGTGTGTGTGTGTGTGTGTGTGTATATATATATATATATATATATATATATATATATATATATACAATGTATGCTTAAAGCAACTGTATATAGCTTCGTGATTATATTGATATTAAAGGTTAAAACTGATATTTCAAGGTTAAAAAAACTTAGTTGCTTTAGGTTCAAATCAATTTGAAATTGTAGGGTGCTTTGTTAAAGCTGAATGTGGAAAGTTAAAACGTGAAAGTGAAAAATACTTGACTCGAATGACATTTAGTGCGCTGTAGGTCAGTATTGTCCACATGGTGGCGCTGTAGTCAAGGAATGAACTGCAGAGCAGACATCAAATAACATACTGTGTGAAATAATTAAGGGATTAGATGATTAATGCATACCAGTTTGCGACTACATTACATTTTGTTTGTTTATAGATTGATTTTATGATTGTTATATAGTCATACATATAGTTCAATAGTTAGAATAAGCAATATGCTCTAATAATGGTCCTGTTTATAATGAAGTAAGGATCATAAAGCCATATACCTTTTCCCTGGCAAGGTACTGTAAGATATATTTCCAGTTAAACTGACATCTGCCTGTTACTCTTCCTTGTATCACTATAGGCATATTGGAGAATGTCCTGCAAGTGTAGACAAGCTTTAATTACACCTGTCTTCAAAGAAATTGGAGTCATATACAAGATTTTTTTTTTTAGTTCTGGTTGTGTATTTGTGCTTTAAAGTTTGTCTGCTGAGTGAGTTTCATGGAGACCAGCTTTGATTCTAGACCCTTGTGTATGTCACAGCACCCTCAGCCAATAGAGAGGGGCAGATGTGTACCAATAGGTGAGGGATATCGTCCAATAGGACTGTCTGAATTCAGGGGTGGGACTGTCAGGCCACCTCGTGCCACACAAAGGAACAATGAATGTTAAACCCAGCCCCCCAAACAATACACATCCCACATGTGTCTGCATCTGTGTGTGAGTGAATGAAAGAGAGGAAGCAATTCTGTCATGATAAATTAAGGCTGTATGATGGCAGTTTTGAGGTCATAATACAATATATCTGTGTAGTTATGAATGCATTCGTGACAATTGGGAAACTTTGTAGATGCCTGCATGCGTCTGTTTGTTTGTGTGAAGGTAAACCCGTGCTTTTACGGAAATTGTACGACTTTGATCTCTCAGCTCTTCCAGCAGCCCAGGTGCAACAGTAGTCATGTAAGAACATGATCTTTGGATCGAAGAGAAGAGAACACACTCACGTATTCGCAAATATGTGTGTGCTACGAGTCTGTCCCCTTCCAGTGAATGCCTGGGTCTGTTTGAGCTGTAACTTGAATAGACTTGAACCTTCCCTTTACACACACACACACACACACACACTGATGTCTAACCTGTATTTGATATATGAGAGGTGCACTGTGTTCCTCTCTGACTGTTCTTTTTTGGCTTGAAGAGATTATAGAATTTATCCTAATGTAAAAAGAGCTCATATATTATGTGCAGTTTTAAAATTCACCTCTGTTCGTCTGAATTTAAGTTTGGTTAACTTACATGTTAATACAGTACCAATTTATTTACCGATTTATTTATTTACCAGTTTAATTATTTATGTATGACTCACTCTTGGGTTTGGGGCCATAAGATTGAAAGTGACAGTAAAGGCGTTTACATTGTTACAAACAAACAATAAACAAACAAACTGCTGTTGTTTTTAACTTTCTATTGGAACTTTCTGTTTGGTCAAAGAATATCAAAGAATCCTATAATAAAAATATTATGCGCTTCAGCCATTTTCAACACTGATAATAATCAGAAATGTTTCTTGAGCATCAAATCAGCATATTTGAATGATTTCTGAAGGATCATGTGACAATGAAGACTGGAGTAATGATACTGAAAATTCAGTAAAATGCAGTAAAATTAAAGTTTAAAATATATTCAAATATAATACAGTTATTGTAAATTATAATACTATTTCACATATTCATGCTGCAAATGTCACAGACAGACAACATATAATAAAAACTATATGAAAATACATCTTGCCAAAATGGCAAGGTCCAAAAACCTGTCTTGACTGCATGATGACATGATTTTAAACTTTGACCGTTAATTATGTAGACGTTGGAGTGGAATGTGGTGTGATGTGATCACGCAAACTGTAAAGTATCATGTTCACAATCTAATGTTTTGGGTGTGTGTGGGAACGATATAAAGAAAGTCGGCAGTAACTGATATCAGATGTTGAGTATTTCTTATTGGCTGTGGACATGATATGATCCAAAGTACCAGCCAGTCAGAAAAAGTGTTAACGTGTTATTGTGTAAGTGTGGGCAAATGGTCATAAGTTTTATTTGAACTCACATTCATTCTAACAAATGGTAGTACTCGTATTAGACCCTTGTTAATTTGATGTCAGCACACAAAGTTGTTATATTACTCTATCATAGACAGCAGGTCAAATTTATTTGTCTTCATCATACTGAAGGATTATATACTTTTATATATAATAAATATTTAAAAATGTAAACGTGTCAAAAGGTGTCTGTTAGGGGTAGGGTTGTGGAATAGTAAATTTTAGGCACCCTAAAGTGAAAATTCTGTACTCATTTACTCACCCTCATTTTTGGGTGAACTGTTTCTTTAAGAACTATTTAAATGTCAAGTCAGTAGGAAGTAAATGTGAATAAGCTTTCCACTGATCCTCATTCAATTCAGTGCTGTAAACCTGTGCTGTTTATGCTTCTGGCTCATCATGTGCACATCTGCATTGTGTTGCTGTCTTACACATGTTCACACATGATGCTAGACCACCCATTTGAGGATTAATCACAGAATGGACATGTTCAGCTTTTGTGTGTGTCTTTTGAGTGCCCATGGGAAACTGAAATTAAAGAAATGTCATGGACGGTTATGTGACAGAGTCATTATTTGACCTTTAGGTGAGAAGAATGAGTTTCATTATGGGTTTAGTCATAAGTGTTTCATACTTCAGTGTGGGAATGTGTGTGTGTGTGTGTGTGTGTGTGTGTGTGTGTGTGTGTGTGTGTGTGTGTGTGTGTGTGTGTGTGTGTGTGTGTGTGTGTGTGTGTGTGTGTGTGTGTGTGTGTTTGTTTTACACAGGTTCTTGCATTTACAGAATGAAATATTGAAATACAATGATGATGAAAAATAAAAGTGAGAAATAAACCTATGCCTTGCCCATGTTGAGGGTGTCTAACACTGTTATTTTGGTTATGTATTCTATACTGTTCAAAATTTGGAGTCTGTACTGACCATGATTTGTAAGCCAATTAATACATACCATTTATATGACATCATATCAACACATGACAACACATGTGACCTTTGGAGTCAAAAAGGCTAGGGCTTAAGTCTATAATGTATGTACATTTGTTTTGGAGGCAAAGTAACACTTTGTCACTGTGTATTCATAATTCGACTTCCTGTCTATGGTTAATACATAATCTTTTGTGTTATTACAGAGGAGATCAAAGCCATTTGATAATTACAGTTCGAAAAACTTCT
Source organism: Cyprinus carpio (assembly GCF_018340385.1). Classification (NCBI taxonomy): domain Eukaryota; kingdom Metazoa; phylum Chordata; class Actinopteri; order Cypriniformes; family Cyprinidae; genus Cyprinus; species Cyprinus carpio. Next base: position 1,584,295 of record NC_056572.1, read on the forward strand.
CCCAGTCATTCTTTTATACAGTCATGAATATATAATTACAACCCAGTCAGAGACGTATTACACATAGCTGCAGTGCATTGATGTAAAAGTGTTTTCAAACATGATTTCTAAAAATAATGGTTTTAAAAAGGTACCTTTATTCTAAAACACTCTTGTTCTTTTATAAAATAATAAAAATCATATAAAACTGAAACTGTCCACCCTAATCAATAGCCAAGCCTTTAAACACATATAGGCACATTTCCAAAGACTGTGTAGACTGGATGTGAAACTGATGAAAGGATCAGCACACACTGTGAAGTGTAATATGTGAGGTGCACCACACACACACACACACACAAATGTTGTATTTCCATGTTTTATGGGTTCATTCCATAGGCATAATGGTTTTTATACTGTACAAACTGTTACCCCAAATCTACCCCTCAAACAAAACTACAGGCATTATTAGATTTTCAAATAACTTAATTCTATATGATTTATAAGCTGTTTTCCTCATGAGGACCAAAAAAAATGTCCCCACAAGGTCAAAAATTCACTGGTATTACTGTCCTTGTGGGGGTATTTGGTCCTCAAAACATATGGAATACCAGTACACACACACACACACACACACAGAGAGAGAGAGAGAGAGAGACCTGTTTGGTTATCTTATCTCTTCCGTTGCTCCAGACAATGAAAGTGAGCGAGTGAGTGTGTGGGAAGGGTTTTTAGAATATTACTGTAGGTTCTGACGACTTCCTCAAAAGCTTTCCAGGAATAGGAAAGTTCTTATGGTTAAACTTAGGATAAGGTTTATCTCCTGTTAGTCTCATCTTTTTTTGCTATATGTTTGCGTGGTTTTAATTTATATCACTTCAAAATTCCCAAATAAAAATTCTATATTTGTTAAGCATCTCTGCCTCAAAGCTGTATTTTAAAAATCAAGCTTGTATTGTAATGAAATATCTTGTGGCCATTTCAGAAGGATGGGGTAATACCTCTTAACACAGATGCATACAAATATTTATTTAGCATGTCTTCGATACAATGCAATACAAAGGGTGTCATGTATTTTACAGTAGACTGAAGAAAATAATGCATTTGCTGAAAAAGTTTAACATGGATATGAAAACGAGATGATTATGAAGATGATAGTGTGGATGAAGCATCATCCAATTTATTATTATTATGAGAAATAAAAGGGTCTACTGAAACTTTTCACTTCAAAATAAAAAAACAACATATTTACTTTGCCTAAGTCCCTCAAAATACCCTTTTAATAAATATAAATAAAATTTTTGAATATCCAACATAATATAAATAGACATCTCACCATTCTCCAATGAAATACCAACATTAAAAACTGAATACGCATTGAATAAGTGTGTTAAGATTAAAGTTTGTGCCACTATGGTCAAGGCAAAAACTACAAGTGGTGGGTTTTTCTTGATCTGGATCATCTTGATCCACCCTCCTAAATGCCAGAATCAGAACAGTGCATTTTTTACCCCTGTGTTTTTTTTAAATTAAGTACGTGATGTTTTACTTATTAAGAAGTATTATTAGTATTATATAATATAATTAGCGACAAACGTACGCATACACATGCTCAACAGTCTCCGCTCTGGATTATAGTAAAGACAAACGCGCAGAGACTCGCCCAGGAATCTCCGCACCTCTCTTTGGCGACCTCGCTGTGGTCAGTGCGTTCCGTGCACTGGCGCTTTGTGCTCGTGGTCGTCGGTGTTTTCTCTGTGGGGGGTTTCTCTTGTGACGTTTCGATGAGTTTGAAATGCGCGGCCAGCGGCGCACGCTTACACATGCCCGCGCGGATCAGTGCGCGCGCATCCGCGCAAAGTTTCTTCTGCTTTTTAACAGATCTGGCGATCTGTTTCCAATAACCCTTGGGATTAGACCCATATTCGGTGCACGTCGCGGGCTTGGCAGTGTATTTACAGCTGAATCCATCCTCGTTTCCAGGCTTACATGTAACAGTCATGGTGTAGTTGTCCTCTCCGCGCGCCACCCACAAGCACTGCGCCTTGTCCTTGGTTGTAAACTTTCCCTTGTGTACGGAAATGTTTTTATCACCTTGGCTCTCCGGCTTCCTTCCTTTCCTCCTCTCTCCTCTAATGCTGTCAGCAGTGAAGATGAGCTGTGAAAGACACAGGAACAGCAGGAGCGCGACAGTCCCACGGAGAGACATTTCCTTCAGTGACGCAACGATCTAAGATATATTAATTATAAGATTAAACACGATAATTTATTTGTATTTTTTTTTTTTACCTGTCAAAAGATGCAATAGGGTTATAGTCAATAGGCTTATTTATAGTCAATAGTTAATCTCTTCTTATAAGTACTTTGATTTACACCAAAAAAGTTAATTGATCTTACCGATAAGAGTTAGGAGGACAGATGGATGATGAGATTCCCTGACTAGTTTACGTCAAAATGAACTCACTCGAGGTATTTATATGTCAAGTGACACACCCACTTACTACTGGACAATCAGATTCTCTCACAGGAGAAAAGCCCTTTAATGAGCTCCTGCACATGCAGGAATCCACTACCTGCGTCATTCATGTATTTGCATTTTTAGAGGGGGCTGAACTAAAAGACATCACACTCAAAGACAAGGTACTCCAGCTGTAAATCTGATTTAAATATATTGCATGTGAATGGGTAAATGGTTGAGGAGGAGACAGACAGATAGCAGCAGAAGTAAGAGGGGCCAGCAAAAGTTACTCATTCTTTCCAAAGTGCATGAGTGTGTGGGATTTGTTTTTGGGGGTGCAGGAGCTTCAAGCAGCTGGTTCCCCGGGACCACACAAGACCCAAACCTGTTCCTGAATTCCATGTGTGTGATTAGACATAGGGATGCATAAACTTAACACCATTATGCTTGTGTACCATGTCCTGGTGTGTAAAAATGTTTTGTTAATGGGTCATTGTGAGTGTGCACTCATGTGGTGAGGGGTCCCTGTCATTGTCTTTATGGCCTAATTTCATAACTGAACCGCCACACTATCCCTCCCTCTCTATATCAGTTTAATGTGCTTTATTAACTGCTTATTAACGTTATTAACTGTCCTTATTGTATTTGCATCTGCACACAATTAGTGTAAAATAAGTAAACCTACAGTTGTGCAAAGACCCTCTATTTGTCATCTTGAGGTGTTGTGCATCTACAGTAGTAACTTGAGGAATGTTAACTGGAGCTTAATGAATTTAGGTCACTTTTGAGAGGAAGGCAGTTAGAAATAGGGTACAGAAAGACAGAACGCTGGACTGAGACAGTTAAAAATTTATTTGTATATTTATATATATATATAGTCTTCATATAAATATAGGTGTTTATGCGATGGTTTTATGTGTGTGTGTGTGTATATATATATGAAAAATGCTAAATAGCACTCGTTTACACCAAGTCTTTGTAATGTGCATCCTGGATTTTTTGTGTTTTTTTTTTGTGATGAACAATAAGTCATCCATGGAAGTCCAATTTCCTTGTTCATATTCATTACTTATTTACCAAGGGATCAAGTGATGAAAAGAAACTTTTTACAATCAAGAAAAATTTCTTTGGTGTTACAGCTAAGTTTAAGCATTGTTTATCACTCATGAAATGATCTCACACACTGATAAAGCTAAGTTTGTGTTAATGATTGTGAGTGTGATGTTTTTTGTTTTTTTTTACAGAAACTGCATGTGAATGTGTCTGGTGTAGAATCAAGCTCATGAATCTGCTTGGTGCTTATTGATTTTGTGACCATTATTCCACTATGACCCATTTCACAGGAAGGGATGGGGCTGTCAGTTTCCAGGTGTTTGCAAATTTGCTTTGTTAAACAGAAAATATGTTTTGAATAATAGTATTAGTGACAATGCTAAATGATATAGTATTATATGAATTAATGAAGTGGCACTTGAGCCTTAAGAGGGAGGGGTGGGGAACTTAAGGCAGAAAATACTGTGCAACATAGAGCATGAGTTGTGTCTGGAGGGTGTGTTCGTGTTAGGCCGGGGTGTCAGCTTCCAGCTGTGCAACATATTCAGAACATAACACTTTGATTACAGGGATCTAGCGGGATTTGAGCTCTTTGTAATACAAATACCTGCATTCTTCTTTCTTTTGGTTAAATATTTGCAGAGAACTTATAGAATACACTATATATATAAAAAAAATGCATGGCAGTGTGACATTTAGAAATTCAAGTCTGTCTTTGTAGCTCTAGGGTTTGAGGTTTGGCTGGTTAGGATGGCCCCATTAGCCCCTGCTATAGCACATGAACTATAGGGATATTCCACTCAAAAATAAAAATTCTGAATTCATTATTTACTCACCCTTATGTTATTCCAATATCTTTCTTCTGCTTAAGATAACAGAAGATATATTGAAGAATGTTGGTAACCAAACAGTTTTGGTTCCCATTGACTCTCCATTGTAGTTTCTGTCCATACAGTGGAACCATTGTTTAGTTTTGTAAACATTTAATATGAGTCTTTTTAAATGACATGAAATATTGCCCTCTAGTGGTGTTGATGTGCCCTGACATGTAGTGTGAAACAAAAATCATACTTGTTTCAGTTGGGTTTGGAACTCCACATATTTTTGAAATATACAGATTTCTGATCATATTTAATGACTTTGATTTTTGTTTATTAATATTTATTAGTAGAATTTTTGCTAATCAGATTACATCAACTCAGATTATAATGGTTTTCTTTTAAGCAAGCAAAATAAATAAATAAATAAACAAACACAATTAAAACAATGATTGTGTTCAGACACCATACACAGAGAATTAAGAAATATGAAATATTTTAATTAAACAACATGTCACAAATTTCTTTCTTTCATTCCTGTTGTTCCGGCACGTACATTGACTCGCATGGATAAACACACATAACCAGTCATAACCACATTTCCACACACACACACACACACACACACACACACACACACACACACACACACAAAAACTCACACGCACCCGCACACACACACACACACACACACACACACACACACACACACACACACACACACACACACAAACACACACACAAACACACACACACACACACACACACACAAACACACACACACACACAAACACACACACACACACACACACACAAACAAAAACACACACACAAAGAGAGAGAGAGCCGTGGTCTCTGGAGGAAACACTTGGCCGGTGGTCAGACAGTCTAAAAGTCTCTGACACTGTTAACCTACAGAGAGGAGAAAAAGGATCAAAAGATAAAAATGTGAACACTAATGGATATAAATATTTTTTACTTATGCAAGAAATTTTATTTAAGCTATTTTGGAAAAAGTGTGGAGGTGTAACATAAATATCTTGTTCAAATTTGGTTAGGCAGGTATTGGATATGGATGTAAAGCATCAGTTGATGCTTCTGAATTACAGTCTGTCATCTCCTGAATACACTAGTCTTGTACTAATCCTCAAGCGAAGTTAACAATTACAGGAGCTAGTTTTACGTAAAATACCTGCAGTTTGTACATCAGAGTGATGTCAGATACAGTAGTAGATCTGTCTTACACATGATTTTCACATAAGCACTAATTGGTTATTCACTAAAAAAATTATGTGCTTACCAGAGGTTTTTATTAATTAATTCTGGAACCAGTTAATGAAGTATGCACAGACGCCCTGGAGACTCTTCCAGCAGTATTCCTCTGCTATCTTGGTTGCTTGACTCTCCTCCGCCACGGTGGGTCTCGCTGTGATGGTCTTTACAGGTTTACGTGGTGAAGCAGGCTTGGAAATGGCGGGCTTGACTGGTTTGGAGGCTGGTTTGGCTGGTTGTTGGGGTTTAGGCTGCTGCTTTTGGCCGGGAGGTTTGGTAGGCGTGATGCTGGATTTGACCTGCTGCTGTTGCTTTTGCTGGTTCTGAGAAGCTTGGGTGAGTTTGGGGATGGAGATTTTGGGCCAAGAGGCATGGAACGCCATTTGAACCTCATCCGAAGCAGAGCGGCACATTTGCGGCTTGTAAACCTGTGGTCCCTGGCAAGCGTTCTGGAGCTTCCTCATGTCCCACATGATCTGAGTGAAGTAGTGCCGAGGGTTCTTGTTATACGCTCCGCAGAGGTTAGGTTTGCCCAGGAAGTCGCACCAGTATGACTTGCCCTTGCTCTTGCAGGAGACACGCAGCTTGGTGAAGTTGGTCTGGCCGGAGATCACCATGACGCAGCTATCTTTTGCTTTGCTGTTGAAACGAATGGGCTCATCCCAGATGCTTCCTTTCAGCTGCTGCTGTCGACTGTTTTGGGTGCTTTCGATGTGGTTGATGCTGTTCGCCTGGTTACTGCTGTTCTGAGCCTGAGCATTGATGGCCCAAATGAAACAGACCAGAAGGACAGCAGCACTGCATATAGCTCTCATGATGGAGGTGTAGAAGAGACTGCAGAAGGTGTTGGAGGTGCAGGCTGGCTTTATAAATACAAGTCCCACAAAGGGGTCTTTGAGCAGAACATAGTGCACACATCCTTCCAGACTGGTGGGCCTCTAGTCTCCAGTAAAGAGCTGCCTGAAAGAACTAATTGTAGGAATCTTTGGAGAAGTGTGTGTGTGTGTGTGTGTGTGTGTGTGTGTGTGTGTGTGTGTGTGTGTGTGTGTGTGTGTGTGTGTGTGTGTGTGTGTGTGTGTGTGTGTGTGTAATTGATTTTGAGAGTGCATGAGTGTGAAAAAGAAAAGCACGGTCTAGTTTTGTGTGACATGATATTTGCAACCCAGTCTCATGGGAGAACGTAACTTTTTTTTTTTTTTTTGTATGAATTTGAACAAAATCACATTGTACGAAATAAAAACTCAACATTTTTAGGTTAAAATAAGTGTGATGGTCCACCCCTGAAGTTAACCATCGCTGGGGCGTAAGCAGATCATACAAAAATGTTCAAATTAGATTGTATGCAAGAATGAATAAGCCACCAAAACATAAAGCAGTGTTTTGTGTGGTTCATTCTTTGAGTGTGTGTTGATGGTTTGAGGGGAAGGACATGGGTGTGGTTACATTCATGGTCTTCATTATATAATCATACATGCTAACATAAGTGTGCTATTGACTACTGATATGAAAGACGTTTTAGTTTCAGGAGAAGAGACAAGGAGAGTAATTCACCTGGAACCCATTTGTTTTGTCAGCTTCAACCAATGCGACTAACATCTGGTTTACGTGAAGTACAACATGTTCTCTTCTGACATGGTTTATGAGGAGTCATGGGGAATTTTCATTTACTTTTAGCTACTGCAGAGATCAGCTATGTTAACATTAGAAACAAGGGAAACATTGGTAGATTAAAAGACAGTGTGTAAAGAAGTATTGCTTCCCAATACTGCCTTTGCAACATTCATGCTGTAAAATTTATGTTTCTGTACATTAACTGCATATGTGTAGCTTTCTATGCTTCAAATCAACTCCTTTAACACAATATAATAACTCAAGGCATATATAGACAAAATGTGAGTGTGTTCATTCTGATTCTGGACATCACAAACTTGGAACAGCAATCATAACTATCATAACATCATCATATCATATCATCATATAATCATAACATAAAAAAAATCTTTTTTTATAGATGTATTTAATAGAGTGGGGAATCATGTACTGAGAGCAAATGAAAATGTTGAAGAGTGATGGCAGTGAAGAGGAGACACTATCATGTAATGATTTTAATTGTATTGTTTTTAGACTTTATTAAATGGTTGGGAGTTTTTAAGATATGGGTGTGTCTTAATATTATATGAGTATGTCATGATTTCCTAGATTTTTATAATTTTCCAGCAGTAAACCTTAAATAAACATTAACTATAACATTAAAAATCATATTAAAATTATATATGTAGATAAAAAATATATATATATAAAAATTAAAATCATTTTAAAAGGAAGCTTTGATCAAGAATTTTTGAGAATGTGCTTACACGTGATTTTGGGCTAGTGAAACCTCAGTAGTAGGGCCTTTGAATAACAAGCTAACACTAAAGAAAACGTATTAGTATAATTCCTAAATATTTGCATTGAATTACTATTTCCACCATCTCTCTCAGCGTCAGTGTCATTAGAGCTCGTCACTTCCGCACTCAGTGTGTACCTGTAACCATAGTGACGAAAGAGGAAGTGTTATCCGCGCTGTTTGTTTGATGAATTAGAATAAAGCGCAGACGAAAACATTAAAGCTTTACGTTTCAAAGTCGAGTACGTTCACAAGCGATGGATTCGGTACTTCTGCATGGAGAAGCCGAAGGTTATATTCAGAGTCTGGAGAAGATGGCATTGCGTGATATCGGAAGCACAAAGTAAGTGACGTGAATATCTAATATAAAAGTAACGGTACAGTACACTAAGATAAAGAGGCTCATCTAAAGTATACCGATTTTTTTTTTTTTTTTTTTTTTTGTAAAGGTGGTTTCGCCAGCATGAGTACATTGAGAAGCTGAATATGCAAGCTATTCTGAATGCCAGTGCCAACCAGGAGGAATTCATAAAAGACCTGTTTGTTTCTCTTGGAAAGGTAATTCTTTTTTTTTTTTTTCAGCAAGTTCTTTTTACATTTCTAATAATCAAAGAATCCTTTAAAAATGTTTTTCGGTTTAAATCTGGTTTACCACCACTATAATAAGCAAATTTTAATGCATTTAAATGGAAAACATTTTCTTTTTAAGCTACTTTTGCTTTTATTTTGATAAAATATATTTTTAATTTGTGTTTTAATGTATTTTTTTCTAATATTTTAAACCTTAGTGAGCAAAAACATTTTTTAAAATTCTAAAACTTCCAACTTTTTGAATGGTATCTGGCACATCTTACCACACTTTCACAAAATGTTGTAAAAAGCAGATTTTTTTAGCATATACAGAGCATGCTGTTGTTGGACTTCTTCCAGATCCCCACACTGGTGCATGCAATGATACTTACAGAAGTCTGGAAATATAAAGTGTTTCCCATAATTTGCAAACTCCAGGACTTTAACCCAAAGAGCACATTTCTTCTCTACATGGTGGTAAGTGGCCTCGGCTTCAAACAACAGGTTTTCCAAACCATGCCAGGCTATGATTTAAATACATTTCCCTCCAGTCTCTTTGAGTCACTGCACTTTCTCCTAATTCCAGATTCACCACGAAGCTACCATCATAAACCTGCTGGAAACAATTATGTACCACAAGGTAAGCACATCTTTACAGAGAAATTGGTTTTTATTTATCTAAATGTGTGATTTAAAAAACAAAATGCAGCAAAAGTAGATGGTCGAAAAAACTAAGACCACATTCTAATATAAAAATGGCTAAATGTTGATGTGTGTTACACATGCAGGAGTCCAGCGAGGCTGCTGGTGATAGTGTACTTGATTTAGTGGATTACTGTCATCGCAAACTCACACTGCTGGCAGGACGCTCTGTTTCTGGAGAGATCCCGACGGAGGACCAAGTTACACACACACAGCTGTCAGACACGACATCTGTACAAGTGAAGAACACTTTTTGAGCATTACAGCAAATGTGATTTTAACTCATTATCGTTAGCATCGTTTACATATATAACTTGTACACTGTTACTTGCAGGATGTGCAAAGACAAAGTGACATGTTAGAGTTTGAAATCTCTGTCAAGGCTCTGTCAGTATTGTGCTACATCACCGATCACATTGAGAGGTATTTAAGCTTCTGGTCATTTTAAAGAGACGATATTATGGAATAGTTCACAAAAGAATGACAATTTGCAGAATATTTACTCCATCCAACATGTAGACGAGATAGTTTTTCTGTAAGCGATTTGGAGAAATGTAGCTTTACATCACTTGCTCACCATTGGATCCTCTGCAGTGAATGGGTGCCGTCACAATGAGAAGTCCTACAACTAATCCACACAACTTAAGTCCATCAGTTAACATCTTGTGAAGTGAAAAGCACTGTTGACTGGTTTTGAATATGTTTTAACTCCACTTGTAATTTAACTTCAGCTAAATCACAAGATCTCTATTCATAATATTGCTTTTTCTAGTGAAAATATGGTCTTGTCTGAATCAGGAGAGAGTTATGGACAGATCAAGCTCTGTTTACAAGTGAAAACTGTCCAAAACAGTTCATGTGAGAGGACAATAGAGGAGTGAGATTTTTACTGGAGGAAGCGTTATTTTGGATCATGGACTCTTTAAAAACACTTTCTAGTATTTAGGCCAGAATGGATTTGTTTCATACAAACGCGCAGCTTTTCACTTCTCCAGATGTAAACTGATGGAGTGGAGTGATGTGGATTATTGTGATGTTTTTATCAGCTGTTTGGACTCTCATTCTGACGGCACCCATTCACTGCAGAGCATCCTTTGGTGAGCAAGTGATGCAATGCTACATTTCTCCAAATCTGATGAAGAAACAAACTCATCCACATCTTGGATTTCATTTTTGAGTAAACTGTTCCTTTACACACTGCACATAAAACAAATTTAAATAGATAAATTCTAAAATACATCTTTAAAAACAGTTTTAAAAGAAATGCCTAGTACTGAATGTTGAAATATCCCCTTTTAATGCAGTTTGAGTTTGAGTGTGCTCTCGAGGATGCTGTGCACTCATAATATGCCCTGTGTGCTGGTACAATTAGTGGAAAATTGCCCCTGGAACAAAGGTTAGTCTCTCAGTTGTACTGTATTTTAAGCATGTGCTATATTGTCTAATATAAATACTAGAGGGAGAACTGGCAAGATAATTAACAGAACAGGTAATCATTAATCAGACACACTGAGAACACATTGTGAAACAGAAAGCTGAACATAACCCCACCGTACATATATATATAAATCAAATTACAGAACAGCTTTAGTGTCACATAGGAGTAAGGTAGATGTATATATAAATAAAGTTAATGTATATATAAATCAAATTACAGAACAGCTTTAGTGTCACATTGCTGTACAAGTTAGGAAAAATAAAAGATTAAGTACTCTAAAGTCAGCAGAACAGTTTAAAAAACAAAACACTTTTCCATAAAGTACACAAATAGTAGCAAAACAATTTATGATAGAACACTCTTATAAGCTAAAAGCAACAGAGAATAGATAAGTTTTTGAGACATGATTTAAATGTTATATAAATCAAATTACAGAACAGCTTTAGTGTCACATAGGAGTTGATCAGATGTTTCCGTGAGCAGCACATTTATCAGGAAATATGCTCAAAGTGTTTTTAATCATTTCTATGAAAATGCCTGCTTAAATCTATTCAAACACCTCTATAGACTTACATTAGAAACGGAAAAAGAGTTACATTTTTGACTGCATAGTCTAATCTTTTTCTCTGGTGTAGGAGCACTGGAGAAGTACACAGAGGGGAAGTGGAGAACCGTCCTGCCTGAAGATCAGCTAAAGCTGAGTAAACATGACGGCCAGGTGTGGATGGCTTTACTGAACCTGCTCCTCAAACCAGACTGCCAGAGGAAATATGATTTCAATAACTTTAACAAAACACAGCTCTTAAAGGTAAGACTTTACACGGAGCAATCTATCAGTGTTCTGTGACACCGTGTCTTATTTGTTCAATATCAGTGATCTATCATTATTATTCTTTCAATGCAGCTCCGTGGGTTTTTGACAGACGTTGTTATAGATCAGTTACCAAATCTACTTGATCTCAGGCATTTTCTCAGTCAACTTGCTATCACAGATCCAGCAGCCCCTAAAAAAGATCTCATCTTGGAGCAGGTATTCCAGCAAACACACACCTATATACAGTACTACCATTCAAAAGTTTGGGGTCAGTAAAAAAAAGTTTTTTTAAAAGAAGTTAATATTTTTATGCAATAAAATGATCAAAAGTTACAGTAAATACATTTATAATATTACAAAAGAATTTTTTTTTATTTTTATATTTAAAATAATTTTTTTATTTTTTTTGGGTGAGATATGTATGTAATATTGTTGTGGAGGGAGGAAGGAAGTGGGTGGGAAGTTGTTGATTAATAAGTGGTGAATGTTTTTTTCAACCCCTCTGAAAGTGAATTAAGAGAGCAAGCTAGCAGGTGAGATGTGATATCTATTTGTAAATGTCTTTCATAAGGGGGGCAGTTATAAAATGTCAGTTTAACAGTATGCATATAAACCGTTTATTTGCACCCTTGTGATCAGGTTGGCTCAAACATATAATCTAGATGTGATGGAGAATCTAATCCCAGACAAACCCAAATGTGGAGCCTGTGGAAGAGTGGGTGCAAAACGCTGCTCCCGCTGTCAGGGAGAGTGGTATTGCAACAGGTATAACAACACCTGGGCCAAAATGATTCACTTTTTCACATTTAACCCTATAAGTGCATTATAAATTCTTAACTAGATGAAGAGTAGAGTAATATTTTTGAATTGCCTCCTTAATTTTGGTTTTGCCATGTTTTGTTCAAGATTATATTATTGTTAATAATTCTCTTTGTTTGGGATTTCTCTTTAGAGAGTGTCAGGTGAAACACTGGCCCAAACACAAGCCTGCATGCAAACTCATGGCAGAGGCCATATAAAAACTTCAGGAGGAAGTGAACATCAGCAGCTGATAAATGAAAGGGCTGTGGGGCTCCGAGTCCACTATGAACTGTCAAATTCAATGGACGCCGATGGAAAAAGACAAAAAGATATAACTGTTCCTGACTGTTTATTTCTTGAGCTGTTCTGTTTGTATATTGAGTTTGAAGAAAGTAGATCATTCTTGTTAGAAAGCTTTTATATGTTTATAAACATGATTACATATGACATCACATTTTAATTGATTGATTTATAACTTACATTATAACCTTTAAATTAAAAATGCAAATAGACTGAATTAACTGCTTAAATACATTTGAGATGCAATCACTTAGATTTTCACTGATAAAACTTTTTGTAAAAGTTGTAAATGACTTCCTTTAATTTGGAAAGCAAAAAGAAGAAATTTTGAATTAAATTGTTTCCACTGTTTTTCATGCATTTACAATGAATGATGACTGGAGCTTTTAAGTTTTAGAATAAAAAAACAAAAACAAATTGACTAAATATGAAAAAAGAAGTGTATTTTATTTCAACATTTCTCATTTTCATTTGTCCTAACTTGATGTTAAGGTAAGTTAAATAGTACTCAAATAACTAAAACTAAACGCATCCATACATATACTGTATATATAACAAATTGAAAATATAAAAATAAATTAAAACTAGTAATAAAAACTATAATAATATTCCAATGATACTAAAATAAAACTGTTAAGCTTAAAAAGGGTGCAAAAGTGACATAAATGTAATTATTTTATTTGTACCTTTAACAAAACACCCACAAACCATTTTGAGCTGATTGTTTATTGTAATGTTCACACAGCCTCCATGTTTCAGTGGGATTTGCGCTGTAAAAAAATCCAAAACACTTGTTACAAGTGTCTTTGAATCTCATAACATGGGTGAAAACACGACCCTGGAGATCTGTACTGCTCCACTGCCAAAGAACACATGTATACAGTGTCACCGAGCAGACCGTGAAACAGACGTCTGGATTTGTGGGTATCAGTAACAGATTTGGAACGTAACCTCATCTTAACCTTAGAAACCTTTGGTTTGTACAATAGAGAACTATGTGGAATTGTATTACCCCTGTATGCTGTACTGAAACCTGTATTTGAACAAATGACAGTACATTACACACTGGACATATGAAACTATTTTCAGTTTCTTGTATGGATGTAAACACAAAAAGAAAATCAAATACAAAAGACACTCAAAAGAAGAAAAAGACAGCAACAAAAAAAGATTAACTGCTCTATAATAGTAATTTGTTTTTAGTGGTGTAATTAATGTCTTGTATCAACCGTACTGACATTTCAAACAGGAACAATCAGTCTTTTAGGACATTAGCTTCTTTTGTCTTTCAAGACATTGAGACTTTTCCAGTGCATTCAACATAGTTATCAAATTTTCCCTAAGAAACATTTCTGAAACTAATACTTGATTCATTCATTTGTTGAACAATAAAATGTATGAAAAATTAACATTTCGCAGATCTGAAAAGTTAACATGATAAATGAAATACTCCACTTTTCTACTGTATATACTTAATCTGCTTTGACCTTCAAACTTGAGATGTTTGGTTCAGAAACACCGTTTCATGGTTTCAACAGTACAGTACACTGACTGACATCACAGACCTTTCTTTGCCCCTTTATATCAAGTATTAAAAAGACCAATACAAAATCTAGATGAACCCACGATTATGTCTAAAGGACATGTTTTATAAAACAGATTTTAATAAAATACATACAAAACTTTCAAAAACATGTTGAAAGTGTATAAAAAGAACACATTGCTGTTTACCATGTACGATGAACTGTGTGTAGAATATGCTTGGAATTCTTTAGTTAAGGTCTGAGTATGTTTTATTGTTAGAAACTAGAATAAACTGTTTCTAATTTAATTTTCACAGATTATATTCCCTTTTTTCCATCTTCTGTTGTCGTCCATGGAATCTGAATTAAGAAAGACAATTTCTGATTTAAAAAAAATATATATAAATTTAGAATCAAAAAGCCTTGAAAGTTTGAGGTGCATTAACATACGATAGAATGTGATTGTCCTACCTTGCTAAACTCTCTTTAGTTCCAGTTCTCACCACCGCTGTAGAAGAAAAAGAAGAAAAATTCACTAAAACCTCAGAGAAATGACAATATTTCCAATTCACAGAGATGAAGCATAAGGTATAACTGAATCAAAGACTGAGGAGTTACAGGAAGTCATGCAAAGCTACATGCACAGAGTGACATGTTACTGGAAGAACATGTGAATGATCAGACTACATACATAGCTATGTTTACATGCACCCAAATAATCTGTTTATAATTGCACTGATGGCTCAATCGGACTGAAAAGTGTCCATGTAAACACCTCAACTGATAGGATCGAGCTCAATCCATAATCTGGTCAATGGGGAAAAATCAAGCATGTAAACATCTGAATCCAAATATATTCTCAAATGGATTCGAAAATGCCACACCAGCAGAACAGAGTCTGAAAGTGACTATATGAAACATACACAAGACTGTGTAGAATATGGAATGATGGTGAATTCCTGATACATGTTTGAGAAAAGACAAAAGTTGAAAGATGGAAAACGAATGCCTTAAGAGTATGGTGGCGGGTCATGAATGAATACAAAGTGAGAAAAGTTAAAGTTGAGATGTCAGTTGAGACATGAGAAGAGTAGGAAGTTTAAAACAAGACAAACACTGACGTGAACGAAAGTGTTTGAAGAGGAGACATGTGGAAATAATGCAAAGACTGAAAAGGTCAATAAAGGGCGAACTGATGAGCTGCTGAAAGGTTTTGTACCTGCAGGATGCATATACAGTTGCATACCCCATGTGAAAGTGTGTGTGTGTGGATCTGTGTCACCAGTCGGGCTGTCTTGGGGGGGCTGAGGCCCGAGGATACCACCTCATTGTGTCATAGGATGGATAGCTGAAAAAAACCCAGGTGCATTTTGAAAGTTTGGAACTGAGATCTAAACTCAATGTGGCATCTTTTGTTTAGCTCCAAAAATGACAGAAAACTGTCATGCAGAGGATCTGTAAGGATAGAGATACATGCTGGGATACAGATGTCATGCTATTACATTATTCTCTATTTGCATGCATTTCATTTAGTCCTAAATTTTAGGAAAAACTCTACAATTTTGTAATGAATTATAGAAACAGATCAATCGGTTTTGGGGTATCAACACAGAAATTTATGCAAATATATTCATACTGACCAATGAAACAATACAATTATAGACATCCATGCTATTTTATATGTTTAAAAAAAAAAAAAAACCTAACCAGAGTTTTACATGCTGAAGTGCATTCAGGCAATATTATAATATACAGTATGAAAGACACATACTGTAGCTGTTCCATTTTTAAACTACTAAAAAAATGGATAGTGTATACATTATCATAATAGAATCTTATAATCATATTTTGGTGTTCAAAGTCAGCTCATGTTGATAAACAAATATATAACCTAAAAATAAAAATATTTAACGAAATATGTGAAATCAGCTGGTCATATCATGCATTTTTTCAAATAAGAAATTTTCCCTCAAGAGAACGATATCAAATATACTATCACTCCTTCAGCTTGTATTAGAAACGCCTTTGCAGCGTTACTGTTTTTGTAATCCAATGCCAAGGTGGTGCAACACAAAGTATAGTTTTATAAACAAACATTTATAACATTTAGAAAAGATTTACAATGTTAATAATAATAGAAATGTGTCACATTCAGTGAAAAGGGTCCATACATACTGTACATATACTCATAAAAACATTCATGCACACAATCGACTTCTATAGACATTCAGCTAATACTGATGATTTAATCATGCAGAGATGAAGTGGTGGAATAAACTCTACCTGCTCATCACGGGGTTGTTTATGCCATATAAAGACTCACTATGATAACCACTGACAACAACATCCAAACTACTGTAAATAAAACAGTCAATGTAAACATTAGGCACCTGTAAAAGTAGCATGAGATGAATGATTGAATGTAATTAGTTTATAGAGTGATATGATTTCAGTAACAAAAAAAGTTATAAAGTATTTAAGGTATCTGAGATTTCAAAAGTGCAATGAAAAGATGGAAAGTAAAAAAAATTGAAAAGATGATGTAGTTGAAAAGAGGAGAAAGCAGAAGTGGTTTGTAATCAGAATGTGAGGAGAATATGGAAAGTAAGAGCGGATTTGAGGATATAAGAGACATAAGATGACTCTTAAAAGAAGAAAACAAGGCTGTTTCAAACACATGTGGAGTCCTCCTTGAATCTTGGTAAAGATTTTCAGTTTAGTTGCAGTTCTGAATTTGATGTCTTTTAGAAAATGCTTGAAACATTTTATTAAGCCATATTTCACTTCACAGTTATGACATATGCTGCAATCCTGTGGTGATTCAGTCTAAATTGAGCAGGTATGTGATCACTTACTCATCAAAGACGTCCTCGGTGTCCATCCTGCGGTAGAATTTGGCGAGTTTTACAGACAAGATGATGCTGGGAATGAGTAACAAACAGCATCCTCCCAGACCGAACCAGAATGTGTTCTAAAACACACACACAAGCACAATAAACAGCTCATATAAAGGATTTTCTTAATCTTATACAGTATATGGGCATTTATGACCACAAAACCATTTTTAAGTCTCTGGGGTATATTTGTAGCAATAGCCAAAAATACAGTGTATGGGTCAAAATTATAGATTTTTTTTATGCCAAAAATCATTAGGATATTAAGTAAAGTAAAAGTTTCATGAAGATATTTTGTAAATTTCCTTCTGTAAATATATCAAAACTTAATTTTTGATTAGTAATATGCATTGCTAAGAATTTCATTTGGACAACTTTAAAGATGATTTTCTCAATATTTGGATTTTTTTTGCACCCTCAGATTCCAGATTTTCAAATAGTTGTATGTCGTCCGTATTGTCCTCCTAATAAACCGTACATCAATGGAAAGCTTATTTATTCAGCTCTCAGATGATGCATAAATCTCAATTTTGAAAAATTTACACTTAAGACACTTCTGTGATTTTCAAAAAATGTCAAAAAATTAAAATCCTATGGGTGTGGAACAAACTGAGGGAGAGTAAATGATGACAGAATTTAAATATTTGAGTGAACTGTCCTTTTAATTTAACAACAGAAGCCAGTGCTTGGGAAATCCCCAATTACATAGCTCTGTTAAAGTGAGTGTGTGTTCTCCTCTGGAGTGTTTATTTCTGTAAGGTCATGGTTTCAGTTCACACACAAGCATTTACACTGCAATAACATTCTCAGAGTGTGAACACTGACCATCTTGTTCTGTGTGTGTGTGTGTGTGTGTGTGTGTGTGAGTTGGGGACGTTCATGCATATGCTGCAGGTTCATGAGAATATCCAGTCTGTCTCGTGAGTGTGTGTTCTTGTATGTGTTACCACTGAGTCAACAATGAAGCTGCAGCTGACGATCTCCAGCGAGTCAATGATGTTGCTGATGGGTTTGCACTGGGCGACCTCCATTTCCAGCTGTGCATACAGAGGCATGCATGATTAAAACTGATTTAGTTGCAGTGTAACATGACAAAGTGCTGCTCTTTAAAAAAATGTTGGACTTTTCTTATCTTAGCATACTCACAGAATGCTTGACCCACTCTGTATATTGTGAAAAATATCCCAGAAGTTTCTTAATGAATTTATCAGCCTCCTGTGACATGTTAACAAAACAAAAATTGTTTAAAAAAGTAAAACATACATACAGAGCATTAATAACTGACCTGTTAAAATATATATATCTTTTTTTCTTCACCAGTAATTTTGTCCAGTAAAAAAACATCTTAAAAACAAGATCAATTTACTTGAGAAACAAAACTGTGAGATAAGATTTGATTTCAGCCTGTGTTTCTATTGATCAGGAATAATAAAAAGTAAATGAATAAAATTAATAAATTAAATATAAATAGTTGTACCTGTTTGACCACATGTGAAGCATTGTTGGCGATGAGGTACTCTGCTGCTTCAATGGCATTTAAGACATTTGTCACTTTAATCTAGAGGGAAAATGTGAGAAATATTACATTATTATTCACATAGTTTAGTTTTTATAACTCTATTTGGACAACTTATCCACTATTGACAATGTATAAATGTCATTGCATTGCAAGTGGCATTAATTATATAGAAAGATTTGCATAAAGTTGTGTGTATTTACTGGACTTACAGGTAGTTCTCTGGATGTTTTCTGAAGCAGCTTGATGCTTTGACTTAGAGTGCCCTACAAGAAAAAACACGTGATTTATTTAAATAAATATAAAATACTATGTAAATCACTTACTATCTGGTCAACCCTCAGAGAGTCACTGGTGTCTCTGATTCTAATTCTTTTAAATCTTTTCAGTACGTCAGGCTCAAGTGTGCTCTTCTGAACCCATTTCCTTAGTCATTATTACAGTCTGTTGATTATTACACTTGTTGATTTCAATGAGCCAAAAAGAGCACTTACACAAACATGCAAGCACAAACATTTACAGAACACATCTGAACTAAAGCTGTCCACATTTACTAAGAAGTACAGTCATTTGTGGATTATCACGTCACAATACCAACTGTTGGCTTACCCTTGCTTTCACAAATTTCTTTGGTTCCATTAAAAGAAAATAAAAAAAAATAAAACTCAGAATTAAATTTCCTTTGTTGACTTAAAAACATACTAAAAATGACAAACGTTTCCTATGGGGGTTATGTTTATGGGTCGGGTTAGGGGATAGTAAACATGATTAGTTCAGTATAAAAATAATTCTGCCTATGAAGAATCCCTGTAAACCATATATGCCAGTTTGTGTGTGTTTGTTCACGTACATACGCTACTTAACCATATTTTAGAAACAAATTTGAACCCAGAAATGAACAAAATCTTATAAAAACCTCCTTTTTGGGACATCATCATATGTAAAAATGTAATTAGGATATGTTTATATTTAGGATATAGTGTTTATAAGTAACTGTATATATTCTCTGTGTGTGTGTGCTTGTGTGTGTGTGTGTGTGTGTGTGTGTGTGTGTGTGTGTGTGTGTGTGTGTGTGTTTTACCGTGGCCTGTTCCATTGGCACCACTTGTTCTTTGTGGATCTGTCTGATACTGCTGGCATGACCCTTGAGCGCATTCTCAAGAGCCCCACGTGGCTAAAAAAAGATTGAGAAAGAGAAATAGAAATAGAATGAAAAATTAAAACCAAATCACTACTCTATTTAATTTGTCCAATAACAAATTCAGCAGTGGACTTATATGCATCACAAGAATTAAGCCACTTTTGTATTTATTTTGATTTTATTTATTTATTTAGTTTCTGAATGTTTTTTTTAAAAAAAACTTTTTTTTGGAAAAATGCAAGATACTATAATATAAGGCTATTTAGCCTAAACAGATACAATTAAACATTGTTTAATTAGTGCAATATTGTTGGAAATGGTGTTACAACTGTAGCAGCTGTAATTTCTGTAAATAGATATGAAAAAAATTTAATGTGATAAATATTGAAATAGTTTGTTTATTCATTCTTTGTTTAGACTATAGATTAACGTTTTTTTAAATTTTACATCCCGCTTTATTTTAAGGTTCAATTCTCTCTATTAACTAATTAACTGTGACTTTTGTTTTTGTATAATTATACTTTTATTTTTATTATTAGTTGTTAGTGTGGTTGTTGTTTTGTTTATTATTGGATGTTATATATTATTATGATGGTTAAGGCATTAATATGTGCTTTATAAGTACTAATAAACAGCTAATAGTCATATGCATGCTTATAAACAACTACTGTAGTTAATAGTGAGAACTGGTCCTTAAAATAGTGTTAACTAATTTTATAATTAATTTTTATATTTTAAGATATCTCTAAGACAATTAAATATCCTTCTGCTGTAATACAGATAGAATTTGACTTATTATTTAATGATAAACAATATTAGCTATTAACAAACAGGCTCATGTCTCAGACCAACATTTTATGCCAAAGGGACCCAGTAAAAGACCCTCAGTCATATCCCCATAAGCACATGCACACATTGATCGTCACACATCCTGTAGCTGTGTGTTTTCACCTCATGAATGCAATGCTTGTGTCCCGCTACACTGGAGGGGAGATCTCCATAAAAAGATTTAAAATGTTCCAGAGACTGGCAGGTTAATACATAATATCTAACCTAATGAACTGCTAATATCGTCACATATTATAAAACACACATTAACTGACTGTAATTACTACCAATCGAAAGTGATTAATGTGTCTTTGTCTCACCAGCTGGTCTGCTTGAGCTTCAAGTTCATTTGCATAAGACAAAAGATCCACAACTGTCACTCCTTTATTCACCTGTCAATCAAATAATTCTCATTAATATGTCTTGCGTTGTTGTGTTTGTAAGTGTCTATGAGAGTGTGTTGGTTACCTCGGTTAGATAAGCCTGATAGTCGATTTCTCCAACGCCTGTGTTAGCAAAGTCAATGAGGTTATCTTTGCCCTCCTGTTCCAGAAGCAGCATCCCCTGGAGATCCACACTCACACTATTAAATATCTTGTTCAGTTCCAGGTTATACTGTTAAGAAATCACACAAACACATGGTTATTAAAGAACTGATGTCATGTTCAGTCTGTAGACATAAA
This sequence comes from Cyprinus carpio, assembly GCF_018340385.1. Taxonomy (NCBI): domain Eukaryota; kingdom Metazoa; phylum Chordata; class Actinopteri; order Cypriniformes; family Cyprinidae; genus Cyprinus; species Cyprinus carpio. The sequence goes on from NC_056572.1 coordinate 1,605,474, forward strand.
CACGAAATGATTTGCTTTTTATCTTTCTTAAATCTCTTCACGCACCACTGTGGCATTAAGAAACTTGTTGAAGTTGAAACTGGTCTCCAGTTGTAGTGCTGAATATAAACCATGATTCTCATAACAATCTCTGAGTAAGAGAAAAAGAGAGAAAAACACATTTTCTCACAGAGCAAATAGTGTGTATTATAAATCATTAAAGGGATTTTTCACTCAAAAACTAAAATGTTGTCATCAATTACTCACCCCCATGTCATTCCACACCCAGAAGATCAGTCTTTCGTTTATCTTCATAACACAAATGAAGATATTTATAATGAAACCTTACAGATTTCTGTCCCTCCATTGAAAGTGCATGCAACTAATCACTCGATTCATATAGATTGCATTTAAATTGTCTTTATAAACTTTCTGAAGTGGAATGGAGGAACAGAAATCTCTCAGGTTTCATTATATATATCTTCATTTGTATGTTAAAGATGAAGCAAAGTCTTATGGGTTTGGAAGGACGTGAGGGTGAGGAAGTGATGAATCTCTTTAAGATCAACTACTTGTAATTGACTTTCAGCACTGATCTTTGCTCACACACTTCAAGTTCAAGTTCACTTCAAGGTTCTTACCTGTACATACTGCCCATAGTAAGGTCGATGTTTGGATCTTGAAACAGCATGCCAGGAAGGAAGTTCTTTTTGGCAGGATGGACCATATATGGTGTGTCGATTATCTGAACAGCATTAAAAAAAAATCTGTTTTCCATATGCTAATCATAAAAATTTGAAATGATAATTATGTCACGATTTACATCAGTTGTTTCAAACTTGTATGACTTTCCTTTACTCTGTGGACCACTAATAAAGAACTATTAATTTAATATTAAAGATATTAAATTCACGTACGAACCATAGGTCACAGGTAGGATCTTCTAAATGTGTTCGAGGTCCTATATAGAAGTGTTTGTGTGTAAATGCTTTGATCTGAAACTAACCCAGATTTACTTAAGAATTTCCAAACCCCTTTTTAAAACTTTTGCTTAAGCACACACACACACACACACACACACACACACACACACACACACACACACACACACACACACACACACACACACACACACACACACACACACACACACACACACACACACACACTCCTAGTTTAACCACAGTTTAACATAAATACAAGGGCTCCAGTGTTGTGCGAGTTATGTAAGATTATACTGGTCTGTTTCTCTTCTCCCTTCCAAAAACTACACAGAGTTTGTACAAACAAGATGTGACCCAAGATAGATGTTTTACTTTTGTAGTTTGAGTTTTATTTTTGTGTATAAACATAAGCTGCCATGTATTATTAAACATCAAATCAACTAGTTCAGCTGTTGTTTCTTATCATAGAGCAGTGTACTAGTACCTTAAAAATCTGTCTGTTAGCCAGCGGCTCGCACACAAGCTTCTCTACGTTTCCCCCAACAATAAATGAGGTGACTACAACTCCCATGAGCACCCAGGAGAAGATGAAGCTGAAGCCAACCGAACTGATCACCAACAAAACCAAAAAAATTAAAAAAGAATGTTAGTAGTATCTAACTTTTAGCTATCATAAAATACATTTTTTATGCACTTTAAAATGTTTTGAAACTTAAGTGTTATTGTATACACACTGCCTGGCCAAAAAAAGTTGTCATCTTGATTTAAATAAGCAAACATGTAAGATTTTAGGACTGAATCATTATTGCAGTGATTAATATGTTTCTGGCATGTTGTATATTTGTGTCGCTTCATTTCTTAAACAACCATGTGGGAAGATATAACCATGACCATATTTCATAATGACAATACAAAAATCCAGCAGGCTAAAACTGTGAGAGATTGACCACTACAGAGTCCTGACATTAATCCAACTGAACGTCTTTGCCTGGCCAAAAAAATTTAATTGGTCAGCCTTATATCGTTCATTCATTCTGGCAATAATCGATAACATTGTGCAACATCACAGCATTCATTTCCATCAAGTGTTGCATCAATTTTTTGGCTGAGATCTTGCATTGACACATCCTAAAGACTTTCAATAGGGTTAAGCTCAGGACTCTGTGATGACAATTCATACCTGAAAATGATTCTTCATGCTCACTGAACCACTATTTCACAGTTTGGGTCCAATGAATCTTGCATTCTGGAATATACACATAAGCACATCTTCCCACATGGTTGTTTGAGAAATAAAAAGCTACACACTGCATCAGTTAGGCTTGAATTATTATTGCCAAACATACTACAGTACATGCCAGAAACATATTAACTCTTTCCCCGCCATTGACGAGTTATCATTTAGAAGACAGTGCTTCCCTGCCATTGACGAGTTTTTACAGCTTTTCGTGTGTTTTTTCACTGTTATACACTCGGGGGCGCTATTACACATCTTCTGAATGAGTACAAAACCTCCCGAACAAAAACACACGTGAACAGTGCGGAAAAACTAGTGATCTCTTATGTAAACAGCTGCATATGATAAATAATGCAATCATCAGCAATAGACAGCATATAAATGAAAACTGCATAATGTTACGGAGTAAAATGTTGATCCAGGAAGTGGTATATGTTTGTGCAAGCTTTGGAAGTTTTGATGGAAGCGATTTACTGGATTTATGCTTTGATAATTGTACTGAATATTATCCTGATGTAGTTTTTGATAAAAAATTTATTTTCTCACCTTTCTGCTCAAAACTACACTTTTTTTTATGAAACCTACCTATATTCAAGTGTTGATAAAAAAAGAATGCTTTAAGCTAGAATAAAACTGATTTTTTGTTTAAAAGTAGAGGCTCTGATCTTAATTTTGGTGTATTGCATATTCAAATATTCAAAGGGCAAAATATACTGGAGGCCATCAAATTTTAGTGGCAATCATCAAAATCACTGGCGGTGGCTGGCAACTTTTTTAAAAAATGCTGGCAGGGAAAGAGTCAACCACTGCAGTAATGATCCAGTTCTACAGTCTCAAGCATCTGCTTTTTTAAGTCCAAACTGCAGCTTTTTTTGGCCAGGCAGAGTGTGTGTGTTTAGTGTTGTCCTGATAACTCACGCCATCAGTAGGTTTCCTCCGGTGTTGGACAGACAGCCACGAGTGGTGGGTGTGGTATTTTTATCATAACCACATGATCCACACAACAGACCCAGGAAATTAAAAGTCAGAACCAGCACAACCATACAACAAATCACCACACATCCAATCCACCTAGACACAAACACAGAGATAAACAGACACTGAGTGAAAGTGTTCATTGCATTAGTCTACAAATATTTCGCTTATTGTCAGCTAGATTATTTTGTTTACAGAAATTAATCATTTTATTCACTAAGGATGCATTAAATTGATCAAAACCGACAGCAGAGACAAAACATTTCTATTTCACATAAACACTGTTCTTTTGAACTTTCTATTCAACAACAAATCCTAAACAAACAGCAAAAAAAAAAACAGCATTGATGCTAATAATAAATGTTTCTTGAGCACAATCAGCATATTAGAGCACATTTCACAATATTTTTACTGTATTTCTGACCAAATAAATGCAGCCTTGGTGAGCATATCAGATTTCTTCCAAAAACATTCAAAAATCTTTTGAATAGTAGTGTATACATTAATATTTTGCTCTTTTAAATATGTCATTTATAACTAGTTCATTTTGGTTTTGCACACATCTTTAGCATTTCATGTAAATGCAGTTGTCACTACTTGAACACTTTAGATCAGGGAACACTATTATCTATTAACTAGTTGCATATTAGTATGCATATTACTAGCATACTGGCTGTTTATTAATACTTATAAAGCACGTATTAATGAGCATATATTAGATCACTTAATCCTTAACTTAACAACTACCTTATTAACTCTTAATAAGCAGCAAATTAGGAGTTTATTGAGGCAAAAGTCGTAGTTAATAGTGAATGTGTTCCCTAATCTAAAGTGTTTTCTTGAATTCTGTTGCAGAATGTGGTTGTCACTCCAGTAAGAGTGACAGCGGGGTTTCTCTTTAGTATGTATGTGGCACTGGCACATCAGTAAGCGTTACAGAAGTACCTGTAGAAGTCCAGCTGGTCAATCTGTGGATAGTACGCTTCAATGTTCTTCTGGCTCTCCGTCAGGAACTTTGTGAAGTTCTCAAGTGCTGGTTCAACCGGGAACATCTTTGTGAAAGCAACTATCTCTCCACCTGACTTATCCAGCAGCCCTTTCACTTCTTCAGCAGACAGAAAAAGAGAAAGATGAACTGAATATGTGTTTGTGAAAACGAGGATGACATATAAATATGTAAATCAAGACAGAAATATGTTTGTTTTAATAGATCTTCCAATGAAATGAGTATCACGTCTGGCACTAAAACCTCTCAGTGAGGATTAGCCTAATGTTGAAGAAACACAGTACTTGAGGAACACTTACTGGGTAAAGCTTCATTTTTAACGAGAGACAGACAGATTCCCGCATGCAGAGGGACAGATATGAGAGCAATAACAGTAAAATATTAAGATTTCTGTTTTTAGAGAGCAAATGTGGTTAGCATGAAAAATGAGAGAGAGAACAGAAAAAGCTGTAGGCCTTATAATAGTACAGACAGATGCTCGAGATGAACGAGTTTATGAAGGCAGCACATTAAGGCATCATAAGCAACATTCCCTATGTAGGCAGCAAGGCAGCACACTAGGTTTTGGGACAGAGCTATATAGATGAATAAAAATGCCCTCACCCGACAAAATTTCTTTTGTCTGTTCTCTGACCAACCTTGGTGTGTTGTTAAAAGAAGAGTAGCCCTGAAGAGATCAACAAAAAGAAAAGCTGGTGAAGAACTGTCACTGTACATTACAGGAGACTTATAGTGGCTGCATGATAAAGAGAGACCCAGCCGACCTTCTGTACGATATTGCTGAGGTCTGTTTTGAGCACAGCATCCAGATTGGCCAGAGGTGCCTCAACATCAGGCAGCTGTTGGATGAAACACAGGAGTTACTGTTGAAGCACACAGACCAACATATTGTGCTTCCACACATTTCAGCTTCTTAAAAAGTTTAAAACAATCTATATGCTACACTCGCAGAAAAAAAAAGGTACAAAAGCTGTTACTGGGGCGGTACCTTTTTAAAAGGTACGATTTTGTACCTTTTAGGTACTAGTATGTACACTTTAGGTACTTATATGTATCTTTAATGTACCAATATAGACTCTTTAGGTACAAAGGTGTGCCTTTTGAAAAGGTACCGCCCCAGTGACAACTCTTGTACCCTTTTTTCTGAAAGTGTAACTAATTGAACCTTTAGGCTGAAATGTACAGTGTTTCTCTTCTAGGAATATAAAAACTCATCCTGCACTACACAGATTTTTGGCTACTAGCAAGTAGGCAATCATGGATCGTGGCTGTTGCTATACTTCTACAGTAACTAAAGCTTACTAGTTTTTAAATTTGGCATGAACCAGAAATTACAATGAACTTTTTCTGACTTATTATGAGTGAAATGCCTTCTTGAACAAAAAGGTTTAGGTTATGGACATGATTTTGTCCACTGTTAATATGAGCATGTTAATGTTTTTGATCAAAGACTATGAGGTTAGATTAATTTTTAAAAATAATAATGTGACCGGATGAATCTTTTATAAGAAAAACTGCAATATTCCATAAATAAGATTTTTGATTTCATGGTGAATGGGATTATCTTTCAATATATCCTTTCTAAAATCAGCAAAGTGATACACTGAAAGATATCCATATTAATTTTACAAATCACTGAATTTAAAACTCAGATATAGGGTTAGAAGTTAACATGGCAACACTTTACATAAAACTGACATTAACTAACAAGGAGCAACAATTTTCTTACAGTATTAAATAATCTAATGAAAATATAAAGGTGCATTGATAGTTCATGTAAGTTCTGGTTCATTAAATAATAACAGATACAACTTTTGATTTTAATAATGCATTAATTGCTGAATTTGACATTAACTAAGATGAATAAATGCAATAAAAATATTTTTCACACTATACTTCCTACTAGTATTGGCTAATAATTTACATTATTCTATATACTCTAATACACATGTGCACAGTTTATACGGGTTGTGTGTATGTGTGTGTGTGTGTGTTTGTGTGTTTGTGTGTGTGTGTGTGTGTGTGTGTGTGTGTGTGTGTGTGTGTGTGTGTGTGTGTGTGTGTTTGTGTGTTTGTGTGTGTGTGTGTGTGAGTGTGTGTGTTTGTGAATGAGTGTGTGTGTGTGTGTGTGTGTGTGTGTGTGTGTGTGTGTGTGTGTGTGTGTGTGTGTGTGTGTGTGTGTGTTTTTTTGTGACATATCAGGACACAACTCTGTATAATGACATGGGTAGGACACAGGTATTACAAGGAGAGGGTGACTTATGAGGACATAACCCATGTCCCCATTTTTCAAAACGCTTATAAACCATACAGAATGAGTTTTTTTGAGAAAGTAAAAATGCACAAAGTTTCCTGTAAGGGGTAGGGTTAGGTGTAGGGCAGGGATAGGCAACTTCGGTCCTGGAGGGCCACTGTCCTGCAGAGTTTAGCTCCAACCCTAATTAAACAGACCTGAACAAGGCAATCAGTGTTTTCGGGATTACTAGATAGATACAGGCAGGTGAGTTTTTATGAGGGCTGAAGCTAAACTCTGCAGGATAGTGGCCCTCCAGGACCGGAGTTGCCTATCCCTGGTGTAGGGCAATAGAATATACAGTTTGTACAGTATAAAAACCATTATGCCTATGGAATGTCCCCACAATTCAAAAAGACAAACGTGTGTGTGTGTGTGTGTGTGTGTGTGATACCCCGTGAAAGTTTGCGCTGAGCGCGAGCTGGCTGAGTGTCCCGCGGATGGTGTTGCAGGTGTGTGTTACGTCTCCATTAGAGCAGGCCGGGTCGTTGAGTGTGTTTGAGAGAGAGGCGCGTTCAGACTGAAGAGAGATCTGGAGTCTGCCCGTCCCTTCCTGCAGGATCTCCAGTGTTGTGGTCACACTCTCTAATGACTCTTTGGTCTCCCGCATGGCTGTACACACACAACAACAACTTCATAACAACACGCTCACATGCAAAATTAACACTACAGCAAATACACAACTGATCACAGAACAGCTATAATGACCAGAACATTTTTATATGCCATTTTCTAATATAAATGTGTTTTCCCTCTATTTAGATTTTCTTTAGCTTTTTAGGTTCTCGTTTCATCATATAAAGCAAATATGATGAAATGCAAAAAACATTTGGTAGCAATAAAAAAACACGCACAAGACTGATATCAACAATACTTAAAACAACAACAGGATGAACAACAACCACAATTTCTACGTTCACAAAACACTTTTACCTTTAACAGCACCCTCCACTTTAACTTTATCCATAATCACAAGCAACAGAAACAGAAGGAAACACGTTAACGAGAATAATTACAGTATGAGTGTGTGTTTTGCAGTGTTGCTGTAGCTGAAACAGCAGAGCATGATAGAAGCACCGTCAAGGTCATGGGTTCAATAAGTATTTTTAAGAAGCATTTTATTTCTGTTTTGCTTTTGTTTATTTTTATTGATTTTATCAGTTATATTAGTTTTGTTTGGTATATTATTAGGTAATGTTATTTTTACTTGTCCTTAAAGCATCTAGTAATTATTATTATTTTTTTTAATTAGTCCTGCCTCAACTGTATGACTTTAATTGTGTCTTTATACCTCAAAATGTAACATTTCACAATTGTAACTTTGTTTCTGGTAATTGTGACTTGATATTTAATCATTGCGGTTTTACTTCTAGTGTTTATATCTCACAATGTAAATTTCTTATTTAAATTTTTTTTTTTTTTTTTTTTAGGTTATTCAGGATTGCACTGAGATGCCACATGTTAAAAAGTAAGTTGACTTTAGTGAATTCAGCCATAAGTGTGTGTATTTGTTTGGTTATGCACCTGCTGTCATGCGAAGAGCGTTGTCTAAAGCAGGCACCACTTCTCTCTCCAGCTGATTATGAATCTGTCCACCCAGCAGATTCCCAATATCTGATAAGCCACATTGACAATAAAATAACAAATTAGTAAAAGCAGCTCCAACATTAAGTACAAAGATGTTCAAAAGTTTGGGGTCTGAATATTTTTTTTTTTTTAAATGTAGCAAGAATTGATTAAATTCGTCAAAGACATTGACATTGTTACACTCTAAAAAATGCTGGGTTAAATATAACCCAGTGCTGGGTTAAAAAGGGACCAACCCAGCGGTTGGGTTGTTTTGACCCAGCGGTTGGGTTATTTTGACCAGAGGTGGGTAGTCCAGGGGTCAGAAAGTAAAAGTCCTGCCATATTTTTTGCTCTATCCATGAACTCAGCAGCTGATTTCACCAGAGGAGGAACCAAGTCATTCCTTTCAAGTCACAAACAAGTCTCAAGTCAAATCCCAACTCCTCAAAGAGTTAAAGTTAATAAGATAAATAAGTGATTAATTAAATGATGATTGTGCATTAATGATGAACACATGCTTTTATTGGAAATTACAGAGGATCAGATGTTAATGTTTTATTGGTTAAAATTATGCCACCATCATGGAGATCAGTGTTTGATTTAGTTGTGCTCTTGACCCTTGACTTGTTGCGCTAGATCTCTCTCTCTGTAGAAATGCATGTGGTGTTTTACAATGATGAGATATTTGCTGTTTATATGTGATGAAACAAGCATCATGAAATGGCCTGATTGCATTTAAAATAACTTGCCTCCATTTACGTGCTCAAGTTTTGCATTAAGAACTATGTGAAACTACAGAACACTGTTGTTCTAAAATATATAGAGAATTAATAAAGAGAGAGAGAGTGTGTGTGTGTGTGTGTGTGTGTGTGTGTGTGTGTGTGTGTGTGTGTGTGTGTGTGTGTGTGTGTGTGTGTGTGTGTGTGTGTGTGTGTGTGTGTGTGTGTGTGTGTGTGTGTGTGTGTGTGTGTGTGTGTGTGTGTGTGTGTGTGTATACATATAATACACCAAAAAAAAATGTCCTACTATACTATTTAGACACAGAGAGACATCAAGAACCAGTATACCAATCTCAACAATGGTGACAATCAACAAAATGCTTCATGATGCAATGAATGCTGGGTAACACCATAGTAAAAACTCCTATCATGCACTGCAGTATGAAAAAATATTGTCACCACTGTTGAGGATAGTATGATAAATGTTCATGGCTAAATTCCTGAGCTGATATAGCTTTTTTTTATTCAATATTGACACATTAATGTGGCATTTGTTTAATAGTTTTTTTTTTTTTTTGTAGTTATACAGTACCTGAACAATAAACCAAAGAGAGAGACCGCTTTACGATGTTTATTTACCATGAGTTATTAGCAGAAATCACAAGTTACTCTGCTACTTCAAGCTTTTGATTCAGCAATGCACAAATGTTTGTTGTGAAACAATATTGCAGTTGCTTAGAAACCAACTGCTTTGAGTTATTAAAAGGGTCAAGAGACTAATTAAAGCAAACCTTGACCACAGTTATGGTGGCATCTTGTGTGCTTTTAAAAAAAAGAAATAAATCAGTATATTTCATCCAAGGCTGTGCCTGGAGTCAGTTGTAGTTCTTGTGTTTCTCTTTTCTTCAGTGATGTTGATTGTTAACAGCAGGTGTTCATCACTAATGCACAATCTTCCTTTTATTAGTCACTTAATTATCTCATTAACTTTAACTCTTTGAGGACTTGGGATTTTACTCAAGACTCGTTTGTGATGGGAAAGGAATGACTTGGTTCTCCTCTGGTTAAAACAGCTTGCTGAGTTCATGGGTGGAATAAACATATGGCAGGACTTTTACTTTCTGACCCCTGGACTTTATACCTCTGCCAACTGCTGGGTCAAAACAACCCAACTGTTGGGTTGGTCCCTTTTTAACCCAGCGTTGGGTTATATTTAACCCAGCATTTTTTAGAGTGTACAAAAAAAGTTTGTTTGATCTTTCTATTCATCAATAATCCTGAAAACATTAGTCAGAGTTCTCTCAGAAATATTAGGCAGCAACACTAATAATAACAATATGCAACTTTCAACACTGATAATAATAAGAAATGTTTATTGAACACCAAAACACGTTGAAGGACCAAAAGCAATCACTGCGTGATGAATCAGTTAGAATGACCATTTAATTTGAGTTACATATGCAAAAAATATCCCTGATTTTGGTTTTTATATTTATATCGTCAGGTAATATCACGCAGTGCCGTTTTCCTAAATATTAGCACATGAGCGTGATCGCCAATGAGATATTCATTTTATACAACAGTTCATCAAACAAGAAGTTAATATTGAGTGACATTTTAGACACAATATTGTATTATATTTTTGTCAACGGAAATAGTTCCAAACAAAGTCGAATCAAAAGTCGAATGTTTTTGAATGAATCATTTGAGACAACGATTCAATGATCCATGCGTAAAGACACTTACCTGCTTCGTCTCCAAATGAATCAGTCGTTTTGAACGAATCATTTAAATGAATGATTCAACGAATCACTCATTAAGACAGGGACTACTGGCTGTGTTGTTAGTGTCATATTTATTTATCAATGACAGGAAAGTACCAGCACACTCAGAAAAATATTAATTATCCTTATAGAAAAAATTCCAGTAAATTTCGAGATATCATTTTTGTCAATATCGCACTCCCCTATTGGTATGCATTTAAGAAACCAAAAAAATTTAAAAGTTCTTACCAACCCCAAACTTTTGAACACTGGTGAATGTTCACACTGATACATAGAAAACGAAGGAAGACAGAGTACTTACTGTCTAAGTCTGATAATACTTTGTTCTTGGCTGTTGTGTACTGTGCAGAGACGTAGTCTATTTGCTATAAAATAAAAAAACAAAGATTTAGCATAGATTTCGCTGTAGTGTGTGAATGTGTTTGTGCATGTCTCCATGCTTTAGATTAGACCCACACAGAATCTGCAGATTCGTTAGTGCAGTACTTCATTTGAGCTTTGTTTACACATTTTACCACACCATGTGAATCTGTTTATGGCTTACCACTGGTGTGTAGTTTGCAAAAGATTTCAGGTCTCTTATGTTAGAGCTGACGAGGCGTCTGGTGCTCTTGATCTGATTCGTGATGTTCTGATTTGCTGCGTAGGCGATCGTCACGCCCACTCTGTGAACAAATCAACATATGTCAATTGATTTGATTTTGTCATTTGATTATATCAATTGTAGATTTTGGAATTACAGTAAATTAGACCGTCTGGTCTTATCTAGCACCATTAAAGCCAGTGCAGCAATTACATTTGTGACCCTGGAGCACAAAACCAGTTTTAAGTCTCTGGGGTATATTTGTAGCAATAGCCAAAAATACATTGTATGGGTCAGAATTACTGATTTTTTTATGCCAAAAATCATTAGGACATTAAGTAAAGATCATGTTCCAAAAAGATATATTGTAAATTTCCTACTGCAAATATATCCAAACTTAATTTTTGATTAGTAAACTGCATTGCTAAGAACTTCATTTGGACAACTTCAAAGGTGATTTTCTAAATGTTTTTATTTTTTTGCACCCTCAGATTCCAGATTTTCAAATAGCTGTATCTCGGCCAAATATTGTAACAAACCATACATCAATGGAAAGCTTGTTTATTAAGCTTTCATTTGATAAATAAATCTCAATTTCGAAAAATTTACCCTTATGACTGGTTTTGTGGTCCAGGGTCACATTTGATGGAAACACTACACAATCTGAGGAAGGGAGTTTGTGATTTCAATATAAATATTCAAAATTTAGATATGCTTGCTCTGTATTGCAGTCACTGACATACAGTTACATCAGACGGCCACAGTGTGGTACTGTTGTCATGCTGTTTGAGTAATGTTATTCAAGGGTTAATGCTTAGGGTACAGTAAGCTTGACCTCGTTTGCCTCTGGCACAAACTACAACACTTTTCTCACCATTCACCAAGTTTTTTGACAGCTATTTCCCAACCAGCATTACATTTGAATAGGTCCTCAAAATCTGAAGCCTTCTTAGCCCCTGCGACCCTATGGGAAAGCCAAGTATCCTGCACGCTTCCAAGCTATTGAACCATAAATACTGAGATATCAAACAGCTTGTTCATTCAGAAATGACTTCTTGCTAACTTTGTGGCTAAAAAGTACACATATTTGAAGGGAGTCTTGTGGCATTTACCGCTCAGGTGACTGGTACAATAAAACCTGGAACTATATAGACAGATTTCAAGCATAAGTTTTTAGATACGGGATCCTGCGATAGCCAAACAACAGCATTGCTATGAATGAGAATGTTATGAGAAAATATTCTTCAGGTATTGTGGCCCTCCTAAGCGACAGAGCAATGGAGCAAATTACTGTTCCCATATTTTATCACTCAATATTATATAATAAATATATTAAACATCATATAAAAATATAAAAATAAGAAAAATGTTTATTAAATATTAATTAAATATTTACTAATATAATAAGAGTATTTTTTTATTATAAAATATTTAAATACACTACTGTTCAAACGTTTAGGGCAAAAAAAAAATCTTCTTAAAGAAATTAATTCTTTTGATTAGAAAGGATGCATTAAATTGATTTAAAAAAAAAAGAAAAAAAAAAGCTATTTCAAATAAATATATTTGTTCTTTTAAACTACTTTTCAAAGAATCCTGAAAAAATTCTTAGTGAGTATAAGAGATGACTTTCAATAACATTAAAACAATTTACCATCCTCAGACCTTTGAATGATAGTGTAATAAAAATGTATTAAAGTATGTAAATATATGTAAAAATAAATATTTTAAAATGTCACATCAAAACACAAAACTAGGTGAATCAGTAAATGCATGCACACATACACACTGGTGCTCACATGGCCACAAACTAGAGATAACACTTTACTAATTGAGTGGTGCAGATACATATTAAACTGTGGCATCTGATTACAGATTATTGCCAGACAAACCTCCTTCCCCATTCCTCCACTCTCTCGTTTCCTCTCTCACTCCTCCTTTCTCTCTCTCTCTCAAAAAAAAAAAAAAAAAAAACATTTAATAAAGGGGAAATGTGATTCAACAAAGGAAGCCATAGAGAGAGAGAAAAAGAAAAGAGTGAAGAAAGAAGCAGAGCAGATTTGCACAGTCATGTTCTGTGCTCCCAGGCTTCGTCCAGCACAATTACTGCAAACCTCTCAGTAAGTCATTGAAAGTCCATCAAGACACACACACACACACTCACAGTACAGTCTATGCCTCACAAACGCCCATTGTGACCCAAGCAACTGCTGTCAGCACTGTCACAGAAAAAAAAAGAGGCAGAAAGAAAGAGGGGGATGGGGTAGAGAAATAAAGAGGGGACTTTCTCTCTGGACAGACTCAGGGCTATCAATGTCACATGTGTGAATGTGTCTGTGTGTGTGTCATTCTAAACCACTGCAGGTGTGTTCATTACACTCTCGAGCAATGCTGCACACCAACTGATTGACTTTATGTGCACAAAATATCTCTTGTTTATTCAAATCATTATCTCTTATCTCCTAAAATTTCAATATCGGTTAGCAATTAATAATTATCCAAATCTGACTGAAAACACAATTGCACAACTAACACACACACACACACAGAGACCCAGTAACTAGCCTGGACTAGGCTAGATTAGCGTGGAGCAGCACAGCTTGTGTTTATCACACAGAGGAGAGAGAGAGAGAGAGAGAGAGAGAGAGAGAGCAGTGATAGGATGATGGAGATACCTGTGACCTCTATTCTATTTCTAGACCTAAATAACTCTAATGTACTTTAACTAGAATCACTGGTCACATTTACACGCAAACTGGCCCCCCACACAGTGCCATATGTACTTATATTATGCATCGTACAGTATGCATTGTACAGTATATTGTTATGCATGTGTGTGTGTGTTTAGATTTCATGTCTCTTGTGTTTCAATAATATAGTTTGAATCTGAAATGTTAAAACAACATTTAATATCACTTCAAATCAGGAATAAAATTTGACAATGAGGATATCATAAAATGTGTAACAGGCAATTGGCTCTTTTAACTGTAACAATCTGACCTATTATAACAGTACCCTGCACTACAGTCTCCAAGGAGGTCTATAATACCTGGAGAAGGCTATCAGTTAGCATTCCTTTTAATAGCAATGCTATTGTGTAGCACAGGACCCCATATGCGAAATCGTAATTTGTAATCTGCCATCTTTGCTCGTTTGAACCAATCATCTGAGCTGTAAATGCCATATGTGTTTAAATATGTGTACTTTTCTGCTACAAAGTATGCAAAACGCCAAGTCAGATGATTAAGATGTATTCTATACATGCATAATAATTAATTAAAGCATATCAGATGCACAAAAATTGCTGAATTTAAACAATAACTTTTTTTTTTTTTTTTTTTTTTTACCAAAGAATTACCAAATATTTGCCAATTTAATCTAATTTGAACAAATTCAAAATGAGTAACTTTCCTTAGTCTTTCATGCATAACGACTCACTTTCACGAGCATGTGGAATGTATAGACTGTTATAAAACTTCTCAAACACTCACGCGAGGAAGACAGAGGTAGCGATGAGTGTGGCCATGTAGAAACCTTTTAGGCAGTCGCCGCTCTTCTTCTGTCTCTGATGCATCTCACCCCCACAGTTCTCACAGCAGCGGCACACACAGAAAAACAGGCCCACGACCGGCATGAACAGCACAAATACCAGCCCCAGAACCGACAGCACTATGAAGCCCAGCTCATAGTAGATAGCCTGGAGAAGACGAGAGAGCAGTTAATCACCATCAAATGTATTTATTCATATTTGTTGAGAAAAGCCTCCAGATGAAGATGTTTTAATATGGAATTTATATATGGGTCAGATAAAAATGATTTGTTAATTTTATCACATTATAAATATCAGTAACTTTGATCATTTTGGAAGCTTGTTTCTACTACGGGTTAAAAAACAAAAAAGGTACCTACGATTTTTTTATCTCACAATTTTGGCATTTTTTTTCTTGCAATTCTCAAAACTCTCTTTCAATTCTGTAAAACTCAAAATTGTGAGATATAGATTTGTGAGTTTATAACCAGCAACTGCGAGACATAAATTCACAATTCTAAGAAGAGAATTGTCAGAATTGTAAGATATAAATTCAAGGGAGAAAAAAGTCAGAATTGCAAGATTTTAACATCCGAGAAGAAAAGTTGGATTTTGTGATATAGCAATTGTGAGAAAAACATAAGAATTGTGAGATAAAAAGTTGCAGTTACTACTTTTTTTTTTATTCCATGGTGGAAAAAAAGAAACCAAATTGTGAGATACAAATTTAGAATTCAGATAAAATTACAAATTACAAAAAAAAAAGGGAGATATAAACTCGGAATTGCAAAACAAAATGTCCAAATTAGTTTATGTCTCTCAATTCTGATTTCTATTTTCCTCAGAACTGCAATAAAAATAAGAATTGTGAGATAAATTTGCAATTACATTTTTGATATTTTTATCCCATGGCAGAATTAGCTTCCACAGATAACTATTACTTTAAATGTTGCATTAAAAATAAATAAGTATAAATAAAAATAAAAACTGGAGTGACAACAATAAACATTTTATAATTAAAATGTAAAGAGTGGCAGTGCATGTGAGCATGTCATGTGCATGAAGAGTAAGTTCACTTTAAACAGTACCTGTAGTAATAATACAACATTCTCTGGCTGCGTTGTCGTAGAGTTGAAGAGACATCATTAGTGTGCATGCCAAAGATAAAGAGAAAGAAAGTGAGTTTGGAACATGTGATTCCAAATCAGCTATTAAATGCAATATACATATATTTATTTTAATATATAATATACAGTGTGGCACAAAACAAACACACACACCTTCTTGTAATCGTCCCCTTTGATTCCTCCCATGTTCTGCTGGACCATTTTAACAATGAGATCTGTAACAGAAAATTACCCAGATTAGCTCACAAGGTCAAAAGAACAAAATATTTTAGTTACTATAAACTAGAAATTCAAGAACCCTTCAAACAATAATTCATTTTCACGGGGCTTGTCCTACAGAGTCTTGTTTTCAGTGCTAACGCTATTGCTACAATATGTTAGCATCTGTTACAAACCATCTGCTTCTGTGTAACACACACGTGTGAATCATATTTATGCTCATGTTTTAGGTTATACACAAATGATAGCTATTATAAGACTTTCTATAAACCAACAAATATGCATTAAGTAACCAATAAATATCAATGATGTCTACTCCAATAAATACATTCATTGTTTGAGATTGTTATTGAAACAAGCCCTTCACTTAACAAGATGCTAGAACATACACAAAGAGAACCTATGTTCATGAATGTTACAGAGTATGAAACATCTCCTAGTGGCAAAGCTGTGTACTGCAGAAGTAAACTGCGCATTGTAATGCTCACACACCAACAGAAACAAACACTTAACCCTAAAACACCTTTACATAAAAGGATAAGATTCTTTACAGTTGTACTAAGTTTAGCAGGTATTTTTTTCATGATCAACAGAACATGATCCAAAATATAATGCCATGGCCAAGACTGTGCTGTACAACACTAACTAGCACTGTTTTATACAGTTCACTGACGCCTGCCCAGTCAAAATAATATTACAAAAACATTTGAGCGAACTCTCTCAAATAATGACTCAGCAGTCTCTGTAACAGGTTGTAGATATAATTTCTACCATTCAAATATTTAAGGTTGGTATGGTTTTTAAAGAAAATTAATACTTTTATTCAGCAAAGATACATTAAATTGATCAAAAGTGGCAGTAAAATAATTTATAATGTTACAGATTTCTATGTTAAATAAATACTGTTGAACTATTTATCAAAAAAATATATGTAATAATAATTATAAATGTATCATGGTTTCCACACAAAAATATGAAGCAGCACAACTGTTTTCAACATTGATAATAATCAGAAATGTTTCTTGAGCAGCAAATCATCATATTAGAATAATTTCTGAAGATCATGTGACACTGAAGACTGGAGTAATGATGCTAAAAATTCAGCTTTGATCACAGGAATAAATTACATTTGGAAATATATTAAAATAGAAAACATTATTTTAAACTGTAATAATATTTTACAATTGCACTGTTTTACTGTATTTTAATCAAATAAATGCAGCCTTGGTGAACATGAAACATTAAAAAAATCATACTTTTGGACAGTAGTATAAATAGATACAATATCATTTTCTGTTGTCAGAATTTCTGTCCATCCAAGCAGAATTTACAGTTATATTTTAGGGGGATCCATGGGATGATTGAGAGTGCTTATATTATTACTTGACTATAAATAATGCAGGCAGATATTTGTGTGTGAGATATCTCAAATTGTGCATTTGTGTGTAAGCGAACAAGAGAAATCCTGTGTGAACAGGAAAGGGTATCACTGGTTATAATGGCATATGGTTAATCCTCTTACACTGGTCTTGCTGTTGGCCATTTCAGTGCTCTCCCTCTCTAATACTTTCTTTCCCCTTTTTCTCTCTTCTTCTACCAAACCCCATTCGTCTCCTGTTTAATCCTCAACCCCCTCTTCACACACTCTCGCTTCCGTCCCTCCTTTTCTTGCAGATGCAGCAAGCCACTCAAATACGCTTAACAGATGAAGCAGAGGAAACACATAGGCGATAAGTTTATGACTAAAACGGTGATTCTTTTCAACAGCAGAACAGTACAAATAAAGACACATTGACTAAATGGATAGAATAGCATACGTGGGTCATATCTGAGTGATGATCGTCCTGTCCTTCAATTACAGTGCAGGTTTTTTTTAAATCCAGTGATCAGTGATATTAAGCTTTATCTGGGCTGAGACGAAGGGAGTTCCCAGATTAAAGCCCAGACCAAATGACAGAATGAATGTCGTGATATTAAGCTATAAATCCATCTATTCCTTCACAGACAACACACTCCAACGGTGTTCAAACCTGTGAGCTGTGACTAATCTGGAAAAAGAGTTGCAGACAGACAGAATGGAGAAATATAGTGGCCTTTACTCCTGAATCATGTGTATGTTACTGCTGTTTAATCAAGACTCATCTCTACATCACGAGTACCTTTCTATAAGATCAAGAGTTACAAATCTGCAAAGAATGATTTAGCGGTACTAAAGAGATTGCAGAGGGAATAATATCTGTTTGTGGCTTGTGTTTGATGTGTTTCTGTCTCTAAATCCACAACCACATGTGTACAGGTTAAAAATGGGATCCTAATTCGTAAAATGTGCTGTTTTGCATTAAAATCTGTGATTTACAGTCAGAATATTTGCAAAATGGTTGTTTTTGCGTTGTATGTTTTGTCAGGAGCATTGCGTGTACCTTTGGAGCATATGGCACTCAGATTATCAGCTTACCTGATTGGGCAGGTGACTCACACAGCAGATCGGCTAATTGGTTAGGCAGCAGAGACTTAACCATGCAATCCTATTGTACTCTAAACACACACACACACACACAAGCGCTCCTCTATGCAACATGCTGACCTCACAAAGAAATCCACCTGCCAACAGCCTGACCTTAAATAGACTGGGACGAGTTGTCACACTTTTTACTCTAGGTTTATTTTTGAAATTTCATTTCTGTGTAGGCATATACTGTACCAATATAAATATTTCCACCATTACTGCCTATAGTGTTGTATTTTGTCATAATATCACTGAAAAAAAAAAAAAATGCAGTGAAACGGTTTTCATATTGAAATTGGTAGTAAATGTCACAAATAATGACAAAGAAACAGCAAGTAATATTGAATTAAATGTGAAAATTTGAAGACTGGAAAAATATTTTCTTGTAAAATGCATGCCAGTAATGTTAGTTTCATTTACAACTTTTACAAAAACAAACAAAACAAAAAGGTTAAAGTGTTGGGTAAGTTGTCACAGTGGAATTTACCCTTTTAAACAGCCTATCACTGACTTTTCAAAAAATAAAAGAATTGTAAAGCAAAAAACAATGAATTGATATTTACAATAAAATGTGACAAACTGCCCCAATAAAAAACGTGGCTTGTGATAAATTGTGTAAATTTTCTAGTCTCACATATACATTGTAATGTAACAGTACTACATAATTCCAGTCTCTATGCTCTCCTCATTGCCTCACTGAATAAACCAAACACTTTCTTCTTTTTGAATTACACCTGGAAATCTGTAGATTAATGAACCTCCCAGAACTCTAGTCGTAGTCAGACTGTACAGTTATTACCAACAGTACTGTAACAAAAACAGGTCAGTGGTATCCAGTGAATAACAATCCATTCCAATATATCCATACTTTCTGCAGGTTCAGCAAGCAAATGGATGAAGGAAAATCATGAGCTTTTCAGCCAAGTATAATATTCTGCGTCCTATCACATATTTTCAATTCATATCGTTATGGCAAGCTGTTTTAGCATTTAATCCTTAAATTTTATTAGTATGAATTTTTATGTAAGTAGTGCAGATTGTTTAAATATATGTGTCTATGTAAATTAGATCTTTGTGCCTCACTGTTTTTGGATATCAGTTATTATTATTATTGCCCTGTTACAAAAGTACAAAAATGGCGAAATCAAAACATATGTCATCATGTCTTCTCGCTGCAGGTCTCTCTGCTCTTCCTGCAAGTTACTATAACTATCTTAACTCTGACTGACTTGACTGAATTTGCTACTAACCGTTGCTTGTTCGGTTAAAAAATAGTTATAGTTAAATAGGTAAAGACTCTGCGTTCTGGTCCATTCAGGAAGAAACTGCTACATTGCATTGCATGTGTCATTACACTGTAACCAATCACAAAATAAGACCTTTTTTGACATGTTTGTGTAATATTGATAGCAAATCTATATTAAATTGTAATGTCATGCATGGTTATCATTTTCATTATTGATCATTGGTGTAACAATTTATTAGACACAAGTAGTGAACACCTGTTCAGTTGGTTTGTTTATTTACAGTTCATTAAAGGTAGCAAATGAGATACTAGTGTTTCATATCTACTTTCCTACAAATCCACTAATATGAAATAAACAGTACAAGTAATGTTAATGGTAGCCATTTGTTACCAGGAACAATGGAATTGTTATCACTACTGGACTAATAGTTAGTAGCAAAGAGATAACTTTATACATATTATTATTAGCAACTGAATACCTATAAGTCACTACTGCAACTATTAGACTACTAAATAAAATAAACTGGCCACTATCAACAAAGAAAGAGATAACACTGTATGACATGTTGCAAATTTACATGCCAACTAACCCAAATTAACCCTAAAACAAAGATTACTGGTGTCTGTTTTACAAGAACACTAATTAATTATTTTTATTTCAAAATCCCACATTTACTTCAATTAAAGTTAAAGTTACTTGTGTTTCTTCATATATAATTGTGAAATTTACTAGCTACTTCTGACTGAAAATTTACTCTACACCAATTACTTTCAGTGTTTAGTAAATACGTTGTTAATAAATATTTCTCAGTACTTATTTGTGTAATTACACTGACAAGGACACCTTGAAATGTTACCAAGGTGTTACTTTAAGTGCTACCAAAGATAAGCTTAAAGGTAGGTTTAAGGAATAAACGTTAAAACGGCTTGCCATAAGAACTCCTTCATCTCATACTAACTAAAGCATGCACCTGCAGCAGTATTCGTCAATCTGAAGTCTACATCACCATTCTGTAAGTACTTGTGGACGTTTGCCATGTGGAAATCACCCAAAAACACACGCGCGAGAATGTGGAAAACTTTTGTGCGTTCCCAAAGCCAGTGTGCATCTCACCTTTGGGGAAAGGGTTTGGTTGAACCACGTACAGAAACGCGTGGACCATTTGGAAAACAATACCGATGGGACCCGGTTCATAAAACGCGTGCGTTTCGTACACCACCGACGGCACGAAGCCAAAGTCCAGCGTTTCCACGGGCGCTCTGAACATCGTGTTGCGCGGAGGCGAATCCCGGTGCTCCTCTCGGGCTTCGCTGCTCGTGAGACCCGAGCACATCACCAGCGCGAGCCCCACTTTCCACCACATTCCTATCAGTCCTTTACGCGGAGAGATTTTGATAAATTACGGGAGGGAACGAAAAGTGGAGGAGAGATAAAGTGAGATAAAAGTATGTTTGTTTGGAATGTTCTCTAGTCCTCGACATCAAAAATACAAATGAGATAGAAAAAATATATATTCCAGCTGGTGCGTTTATTCCCCGCTTCCTTTTGATATCTTCATGATAAACATCCCTTCGGTCTGTAGAGCTCAGGATGAGCTGAGTGTTTGTCTGACCCCTGCGCGCTCCTCTTCTGTCTGTTCTGCAGAGCACGCGCACTGGAGATGGCTTTAGAGGGAAATCACGTCTAGTGAGTCAAGCCAAGTCATTCAAAGCATTTTGTCATTCCTTTCCTGTGTGGAAGAAGCTGAAATAGCCTACACCATTTAACACAATGCACACAATTCCAAATCGACAATTCAGTCAATAACTGCAGATATGAGCCAAGTGATAAATAGCTTCTATCTTCATACACTGTTTTGCCCCAGGAGTTGATTTTTGTTAAAACGGATATTTCATCTTAGATTAACAGATTTCAGCTTTAGTGTTTTTGTTAGTTATCCCCAATGGGATTGATTGATTGTTTGATTTAATTAGAACAATTTCAGATTAACTACACCATCATAACAATGAAATGATCACACATTGATTAATCATAATTCATAATTTTAAGTTTAATGTTAAAACTTCAGTTTAGGGACTAATTCTCACTTTTATAATATATTAATTCTCGCTATCACACATATTTTGCAAAACCATATTCTACATGCCTAATCCTACCCAATACCTAAACTTAACAACTATTAACAAAACAGCAAATTAAGAGTTTAGTCAGGCAAAAGTCAAACAGTAGTTAATGGTTTGTTAATAGCAAGAATTGGACCTTAAAATAAAGTGTGACCAGTTTAATTGGATGTTAAACATACCACATATGCTATAAATCCTACCCTGCAATATATAGGTCCATTTATGAAATATTTCATCTTTTTATATTTATGTGCGCCACAAAATATTTTAAATTCTTAGACCTATACTGTGGTCATCAGTCAAAGAATGATGATACAGTAACTTATAAATGTGGTCACATCTTTATTAACTAACAGTCATTGTTTACAGAAATACACAGCAATATTCTCTTTTCACACAGTCAAAAAGTCAAACAAACAGAAAAGCAGCAAATGCGGACTCTGCCAAGACACTAGCTGATGGTCTTCTTCACTGAAATGTCCCACAGCTACATTTGGAACAGCTGAAAAGCCTCTGTGCAGCCGTGTGCGCATGGACATGAATACCAATAAACACAGACAGAGAGTGAGAGAAAGAGAAGTAGAAAGAGACTACATTCTGTATTATGTTAGACACCACGACCAAACTCAATGCACACACACACACATCACAGACGGACAGAAAAAGAGAAAAAAAGAGAGCTTTGATCAACGGTATGACAGAGCATTTTAAAGTTACATGATCGGTACATTAGTACACAATATATGATTAAATTCTGTTCTTCATCCATAAACACAACTGTTATTGTCTTTTAAACTATAATAGATCTTATCAACAAAATTTAAACAAATCAGATTGATTTAATTTTTAATATTTTGTATCATACCCTGCATTGAATCTCTATAAATGTAACTAGTCACATGAATTCTTGGTACTGTAATTACATATTGAAAATTACATTTTTTATTCACTCTATATGGTGGGGTCAAAGAGTCAAAATCTAATCTAAACCTGTATATAAACAATATCTTAGAATTTTTTAATATTTGAAGAAATTATTTAAAATAGTATAAAAATACTATATATATATATATATATAGAGAGAGAGAGAGAGAGAGAGAGAGAGATTTCTTATTTATATATATATATATACATATACTATATATATATATATATATATATATATATATACATATACATATATATATATATATATATATATATATATATATATATAAATAATTTATATAATTTAATATATATATATTATATTTCAAATATATTTTATGTACTTTCAAATATAAGCTCACACACTATTTTTAGATCACAGAACAAAATGAATAAGCAAATGT
This sequence comes from Cyprinus carpio, assembly GCF_018340385.1. Lineage (NCBI taxonomy): Eukaryota > Metazoa > Chordata > Actinopteri > Cypriniformes > Cyprinidae > Cyprinus > Cyprinus carpio. The sequence continues at coordinate 1,628,645 of NC_056572.1, forward strand.
GTGATAAGTATGTGTTTTGTTCTTTTAAGCACAAGAGCTACTGTTTTTAAAGCAAACTGCAAGAAATATAATGAAAACGTGAGAGTGACCTTTGAACTCCACTGTAGATCAGCTCAGCAGTTGAGGGGCTTCTAGAGATTCTGTGCAGCGTAAGAATTTGAGATATCTAATCTGATTTTAAATAGACTTGTATTCATTAATTCTGTGATCTAATTTTACACACATTTCAAGTCAAAATCTCAATCGGTTTAGTGTTTAGATCTTTATGGTTTTAGTACAGATCAGTTTAGCGTTACATAATCTTTAGGCGACTATTTTTGGCCTGGGGTCGGAGAGGTTGGATTTAATTCGGTCTGGACTTGTTTTAGCTGTGCATGTGATGTTTAAATAGTTATAGTTATAGTTAAATAGGTAGAGACTATTCAACTGTCCTGACTCACTTGGTGCCATATAAACTAATATAGTAATAATAACAAGAATATAATACTTCAACACTAAACAAATGACAATCACAACAACAAGGTACAAAACAACAAAACTTTAATTAACACAATGCCCTGATTCCTCTCCCCAATTCTGTCTCTGAAGCATCCCATATACAAGGGATTTGACATCGTCATTCCTCTTCAGTTTCTAGAGGCTGAAGCCAATATGGGTACAAAAACACACCGAAAACAACAAACTGATATTGACCAGTGAGAGAAAACAGCAGTGTGGAAAGAACTGGGATGGCTGGATCTTAATGTATTTCCAAATAAATGGATACGAGAATGAATTAGAAAGGTTCAATCAAGCAAAAACATCCTTTTGAGTACTGATCCTTATCCAGCACAGCCAAACTTCAGACTTATTTCAAGAGCCAAAAGGTGACTGAACGTATGGGAAAGCATAGGCAATTACACCGAAAAGCACAACAGAACCAAACATTTGCTTAAAATGCTCTCTTTCTTTCAAAAATAAGCAGAAGTATTTCTAACATCAGTGTTTCAAATGTAAAAACAATGAGAAATGCTCGCTGATATCATTTTGGCAGTTTAAGTCAAGTGAATGCTTCTGAAAAGTTTGCATTAGTTTGAGAACTGAGGGTAAACAATTCCTTGGCATAGTTGATATTTTCACGTAATAATTTTCCTAAATGATTATTAATTTTATTATTTTTTTTTTTTGAGAAAAACAGAGCACCTTGTCGACATGATGACTTGAGTGTGAATTGTCAGACTGAATGCCACCATGATGATATTACAAAACACAGCAATTATAGCCACACATTTGTAACACAAGAAATATAAATTCCAAAAGCAGTCAAAAAAAAATAAACAGAAATACAAAACATGCTGTCATTACCGAGAGAGAAAACAAAAACTTAAACTCTGACCTCCAGCACTACAAAGAGACATCAGTGGTTCACAAAAAGTATGTTTTTTAAGACAGCGTGATCTGTTATGCAAATCAAATGTACAAAACATTATTGTCTATGATGATAACGCACTATATATGATGCATTATTACTGATCATGGGCATTCACTGATGCTGGTTATTCAGAAACTTTGACTCATTGTTACTAGCTTACACTACTGGATTCTGATGTGCACTGACCTGTAAAAACTCAAGATATTAGCAAAGGGCTGTAAATTCAGCTTTGCTTTGGTCAAGATTCTGACGTTTGGAATGTTGGTAATTTACGATTTAGAATCTTCTTCCAACATCAGCATCAATGTATGACCGTTCATCTGATACACTACTCTGTGCAATAAACGCTTGCGGGGGAAAATCCTTAAATGGAAAATATTTCATTCCTTCATTTTAGCTGGCAAAACACATTGCGCTACTTAAGTTTATATTTATAGTTTATACTGAAGTCTTGCATTAATCAATGATCCTTTCATTCAGATGCAGCGCTTGAATCAATCCAAATATCACAGGCATGCGTTTCATCGCAGTGTCACTTACTCACAATGACCTTTTAAAAGGTCATTTCCTCAAACGATGCAAAAAAAAATAAAATAAAATAAAAAACTGTCATTGGTAACCCGGTCTTTAAACTGAAATTTAGTCATAAATGAGCAACTGTCTTAAAAACGTAAATAAATAAACATGTGATATGGTATTTTAGCCTGCTGTCTCAAAAAATAATAATAATAATAATTCTGCGTAACACATCTGTAATTGCATTTCAGTCCTGACTGACAATGAACATGGTGATATTTCAAACTAAAAGTCTTTGAGGGAATTTGAGAATTGTAGGGACACTTGCAAATAGAGAAAAACGAAACTAAGATTTTTGGACATTTGTTCTGGAGCACTGCACTGCACTACATTTTTGGATTATTTGCATCCTATTTTGTTCCACACACGTATGAAATCTTCAGAATCTGTAATTTCGGAATGCAATCCATCCCTTTTCTCATCTTCTTCATTCGATGCCTCCTTTGAAAGGTAAGCACAGTGACCATCGTCCAAAGGTGACCCCCGCTGGTGGTCTCCAACCTCTTGAAACCTTCACTGGGGGGATTCCAGATGGGTAGAACTGTGTGTGACTGTCTGTGTTTAAGTCTTAAATAAATTAGGTGCATCGCTTATTAATAAATATCCTGCAGTTTCTCGCTGTCCCAATCCAACGAGCTCAAATGTCAAACAAATCAAGCCAGCAGAGAGGGCGGGCATTCAGTGCAAACCTGGCGTCACTCTCACACACATCAATGTCAGTCGATGCGGTTACCGCAGATAGTAAAGCGGTCAATTTCCAATAAGTCTTTTTTGGGCGCCCTGTGTTTAAGTTCGGTATCGTCCTGAATAAGGCTTTTCTCTTCTGATTCATCTGGTGTGGTGAGGAACTGATCTGATTGGCTGGTGGGGATCTGAGGGGCGGGGCATTCGTCACTTTGGCTGGGCTGAGTGGTGACTGATGCAGACAAGCCCTCCTCCGCTGGCTCACCTTCAGACGGGTGTGGACGCAATTGGTTAGTGAAAATAAAACCTTTATTATTATGGAAGACGGTTACATGAAAATGCAAGCACTCTTAATGCAATGCATTATTATTTCAGTTAGCGCAATTCAGCATGCTATTTTTGTTTCAAAGACATTTGTCATTATTTTTCAACCATATGTAAGACTCTGTGTGTGTGTGTGTTACCTGCTGGTTCTCGTGTGTGTTTGGTTCGGTGGGCTCTGCTTGACGCTCTGCTGGGAGCTGCAGAGGGAGGATTCTGAAACAGCTTCTCCTCCATATTGGCCTCTTTCACGTACATACAGGATTTCCCCAACAACACAATACTGTTCAGCACCTTCAGGGTGATCATACTGAATAAACACACACACACACACACACAATCTTTCTTGTAGATACATTATTATCATATACGCTACTGTTTACAAACGTTTGGGATCAGTTACATTTTTGAAAAAAGATTGTGTTCACTAAAAGCAAAAAAAAAAAAAGAGCGTAATAGCAGTAATATCGTAAAATATTATTACAATTAAAAACTGTTTTCTATTATAATATATGTTAAAATGTAATTTATACCTATGATGTCAAAGCTGTATTTTCAGCAGCCATTACTCTAGTACTCAAAAATAAAATATACTATTATCATTATTTTTATCCCAGTTGGAAATGGTTGTGCTGCTTAATGAAGCATGTAAATACAGCATTTCTTTTTATTATTAAAGCTTGAAGAACTTTATTTATATGAAATAGAAATCATTTGTAACATTATAAATGTCATTACTATAATTGTTAAACAATTCAATGTATCCCTGCTGAGTCAAAGTATCGATTTCTTTAAAAAAAAAAATCATAGTGATCCCAAAAAATAAAATGAAAAAAGAAAATAGATAAATTAAAATGAAAAGATTTAGAACAATTAAATAAAATATAATTTATTTAAATTAAATTTGTATATTTATTAGAATACAAGGTATATATAACATAAAGGGAAGCATATATAGCATATAGAACAATTAAATAATTAAATAAAATATAATTTATTTTAATTTAAATATTATTATTATTTAAATTAATATTATTTATAAATAAATTAATTAAATAAAATATTATTTATTTAAATTAAATTAAATTAATATTATTTTTATATATATATATATATATATATATATATATATATATATATATATATATATATATCTATATATATATATATATATAAACTTCTTTTAAACTGTTAAATGTGAACTCATACCCCAGGTAGAAGAGCACAACGCACACAATGGACAGAGATCCCTGGATCTTCACAGAGCTGGTCACCACTCGGATCAACTGTCAACCACAGACTACATGAGCATAACTGCAATACTACATTAACACACTTCACAGTAACTTCATAATGAATGGTAACTAAACTAACTCCATAATTCAGTACTACATAGCTCACAGTCTTTGTAACGTCTTTTCAGCAATACATTCCTAACATTATAATATGTTTAGAAATAATTCTCTGAATTGCCTTTCAGAGCAGTGCAACAAACTGATGAATTTTAAATGATAGCAAACAATGTAAGGATTTATGTGCTTGCCTTCACATTGTACTGTGCGATAGATTTACTGTGATTATAATGAAATAATGAGGCAGGTTACCACTAGTGCAAGAGGAAGAGGAATGAAGCCCATCCTCCGAGACACACTGTCACTGTAGTCTGTGTATGCCTGGAAAACACACACAAATATCAGCATCTGATTAATAAAGCTGGATAAAACACTCTTCAAATGAAGTCAATGCAATCAGAACCATGAATACGAGACAAGCCACTTCTTGAAATTAAAATAATTTAAATAATTTCTGCTTCAGAAGGGTTTCTATTATGATCAAATGGGCATCCACTTACATTCTTCTGTCTGCTGCTGACCAGATCAAATGCCAGGCTTGCTCTGTATTCACTGTAGACCTGCACACACACACACACACAGTTACAAGTAATGATGACTTGTGGTTCAGTAATCGATGAAGTTAAGACGATTTCACACGGGACAGAATCGCCGCTTCTTGGGGCGGACATTACCATAATTACAAACAACAGATCAGATTTGTGTTTACTAAAAACTATATAAATAAAACATAATGAAAGTTTTGTGTTGGTGATATTCGCTATTTATCATTTCATGGGAATATGACAGCGTAGTCTTCATGTCAGACAGTTAACGATGGCATTGTACACATATTTGTTTTTTACCTAACAAACTCGTGCATTGATACTGGATTTTTTATATATATATATATATATATATATATATCTGTAAGAGATTTATGATGAATCGCACAACTCTGGGGATTCCATTACATTTAAAACGATCTTCATCATATTTTCATCACCACGACATGAGCTCGGTGAAATGTTCCATGATTAGTTGTTAATTATCTGTTCAGTAATTGGTTAAAGCTGACAAGGTAACAACAAGGGTGTCGTTTTAATCAAAGTATGTTGCAGACATTTAATGAAGACCCTAAAGGATCATACCAACTTGTGGAAAACGGGCATTTGATGTCACTTTAATAACAAGTAGAGTTTGGCTGAAATATGGATTCTGATAAAAAATAAAAGACACCTTTTTGAGCAATTTAATAAACAAAAATCATAAACATTAAGATGTATACTGAATATGGTATAATTGCTGGAAACGATCCCAAAATAAATATCCTGTCCACCTCTAGAAGAGATGCTGTACGAGAGAAAAGTGTGCATGTTTGTGCTGTGACACTAATCTTCCTGCCTAAACTAAGCAGATCTGTCTCTAATCCCTGCCGGTAACTACACTCTACACTACCCCCCATCCAGAGTGTATTCCACCCGCTCCACCCCTATTGTTCTCATCTTTTCATGCTCTTTCAGACCCATGTTTAAGGACCTTTTAGTTTGTCGTGGCACTTATCGTTAGGGATGCACAATCTGATACTCAGTATCATTATCGGCTCCGATACTGCCATATGTGACCCTGGACCACAAAACCAGTCATAAGGGTCAGATAAGCTTTCCATTGATGTATGGTTTGTTAGGATCGGAAAATATTTGTCCGAGATACAACTATTTGAAAATCTTGAATCTGAGGGTGTAAAAAAAAAAAAAAAAAAATCTAAATATTGAGAAAATCGTCTTTAAAGTTGTCCAAATGAGGTTCTTAGCAATGCATATTGCTTTTTTTAAAAATTAAGTTTTGATATATTTACAGTAGAAAATGTACAAAATATCTTCATGGAACATGATCTTTACTTAATATCCTAATGATTTTTGGCATAAAAGAAAAATCTATAATTTTGAGCCATAAAATGTATTTTTGGCTATTGGTACAAATATACCCCAGAGACTTAAGACTGGTTTTGTGCTCCAGGGTCACATATCAGGTATCGGTCAGATAAGACCGATATTGTGCGTATACTATTCTGTGTAACTGTTAAGCCCCACAAAAGGCAAAAACATTATAAAGCACCATAAAGTTTTCGTATCGGCCCATACGCAGAATTTTTGGAATCGGATCGGTTAAGAAAAAATGGTATTGGTGCATCACTACTTATCGGTCGTCTTATGTGTGTAGGGTAGTGGGGATGTTTATTTGATGGAATGAATGAATGAGACCGACTGATGTGTCTGTGTGTGCTGATAGATCTGGGTCACTGGATCTGTCAGGGTTATCCAAGACACTGAGAGCGGTGCTGATTTTCAGACACACTCCCAAAGGAAACCCGTCTCTCTTTGTAAAGACTTCCTTTCGACTGGGACACAGGTTTTTGTTTTTTTTAGACAAGAAAGAACAGTCCAGTATCTGCGCGTGGGGGAGCGCTTTGGTTTAAATAGGGCATGTCATAGTTCTCACGTTGTTTTCTTTAGTTTTTTTCTAGATAAACGTATGCATACTAGTGTCTTATTATTTCAATAGCATTAGGTAACGCTTACAAACCTTCCCTTTAAAATAAGCCCTCCATCACTAATGCATTTAAGTTACAGGACATCATTTTCTTTTTATCTACCTTCACTGCTTCACATAAGTTTTCTCAATATAATATAACAGAAAATTATCCCCAAAAGTGCAAACTATCCCTTTAATCACAATTACAATAATTGTGTATAAGTAGTATGGTGATGCATGTTGTATGGATGTGATTTTTGTTATTAAATTTTATATTGTTATTTATTTGTATTTAATATTACACAAAATATATATAATATTTCACAGTATTATAGTTCTTACTGCATTATGCCTGGTACTGGTAGTGTATATGCAACTGGAAATTTTCCACATTTTAGTTGAGCTAAAAATCCTGTTATAATGCATATCATGGTAGCTACTTAAATATCATATTCATAATACTACTGTTTAACGAATGCTATGGCACTGCCAGTATTTTGAGGCTGGTATACCATGCAACTCACATCTGCCGTGATGTCGTTAAACTTGGTGAATGTAGTGTTTGTTTTGTTAGTGTTTATAGAGTGTTATCGAGGCGATCACCATACAGACATCAGGAAACAACACCCATAGATGATCTGTGACCAATAATCAAAGATTAATACACACATCAATGTCACGCACATGCACAAACTGAAATGCGTCAGCTGTTAACTAGAGATACCTGGATTCCAGGAGAACTGCTCCATGTTTCTGAGACAGACGATTAGTAAGAGTGTGTAGTTTGTAAATCTTTCTTTAATGTCTATAGTGTGAAAGACAGAAAGTAACAGTGAGAGAATTCATCGGTGACAAGCTGAGACGGATATGTTTTCACTTGCTGAATATATATGGACCTACCGCTATTAGACATCTGGAAGAGGTTGTTTTTTTTCTAATTTTTTTTGTATGCTTTTTTTTTTATCTAGAAACTTCAAACTTAAAAAAAAAAAATAATAAAAAGATGTATGTAGTATGTGAGTTTTTTCTTTTTGCATTATTTAATATAATGCAACATGCAGAGATTAAGGTCATGCGGAGTGTATGTAATGCTTGCTGTGCTTGTACTCACATTATTAGACATCATGATGGTAAGCAGCGACTTGTTATGTGAATTGAAAGCCACGTTCAGTGTGGTGGCCTGAACCATAATCAGAATGGCATGCAGAACTGCATTATTAATTAAGGAGTTATAAGTTAGAACCTCTGACTGATTGTAATAAGTCAGATATGACACACAATAACACTGAGCAGTTTAAATGCCATTAGACAGATTTTGTATTTATTGGTATGTTCAATTTTAGTATTATTACCCTATATATGAAAATGTATTATAAATTCATTATTATTATAATTTGAATATTTAATGAATCTATGTAAAATGCAATCCAAATTGGCATTTGAAACAGAGCTGAAGGATACAGACGTAGAGAACAGCCATGAAGAAATGTGGGATGACTCCTATATGAGCTCTCTTCCTCTCTTTGGGTTCAGTGGCAGTCCAGTACAAGGCATCCAGAATATCCTGACCGAAAGATGAAAACAAGCGATCTGCCACCTAGAGGAGAAAAAGAGAGAGTGTTCATTCTGCTGCTGCTACTGTAATAGTAACAAATGTGAGCGATGTGATGGTGTACCTCCAGCATGTTGTAGATGATGTAGAGCTTTATGACAGACTGACCCCGGATCATGTGGTACATCATGGAATAATCCACATAATGCATCATGAAATAACACAGAACCATAATGACTCCCTTGAGAACATCACACACCTGAGCGGGCTGCAAGATACGAGATCCACTGCAAACACACACATACATACACAAGAATAAACATCTCAGATTAGCCCCATAGACATCTGGGATTACTTCTTTTAGTTCTTCTATTAGTAGGATCTTCTTCCACACACAGCCACTGGGTTAGTGAACTTGAGTCACACACTCATGCTACAGATTTCACAACACAAGATCAGCAGTGTCAACGACCCACAGACAGATGTTTTGAGATCAGTTCTCTAATATATAGTATTAAAACATTTAGTGTTTTTTTAATTTTAAAAAGCTAAATTATTCATTTTAATTCTGTTAACTTTTAAATTATTTTGAGATATTTTAACTATAATTAAAATATTTATAAAAACTGTGAAATTATAAGCTCAATCTTAAAACAGTTCTTAAAAACAATCTTAAAACAGTTCCATTACGAGTTTTATTAATTGTGACCCTGGAGCACAAAAGCAGTCTTAAGTCTCTGGGGTATATTTGTAGCAATAGCCAAAAATACATTGTATGGGTCAAAATTATAGATTTTTCTTTTATGCCAAAAATCATTAGGATCTTAAGCAAAGATCATGTTCCATGAAGATATTTTGTAAATTTCCTACTGTACATATATCAAAACTTAATTTTTGATTAGTAATATGCATTGCTAAGAACTTCACTTTAATAAATTTAAAGGCAATTTTCTCAATATTTAGATTTTTTTTGCATGCTCAGATTCCAGATTTTCAAATAATTGTATCTCAGCCAATATCCTAACAAACCATACATCAATGGAAAGCTTATTTATTCAGCTTTCAGGTGATGTACTGTATAATTGACACTTAATACTGGTTTTGTGGTCCAGGGTCACAATTGTGTCATTATTAAATATGAAACTTGGTAACAATTCATGATCGATTATTTTGGTATGACATAATTATTTACATAAATATGCTGAAAACACAAAATGTAATTAGAAAGACCAATAGTAGCAATCCATTGCAGTGGATTACTGACAAGAACAATACAGCAAGCTTTACATTCACAGGCTCAAGAACTGTATTTTAAGTGACTACTTGCTATAGATGTACGTGGCACAGGCACATAGCATAGCTGTTTACACATAAATAGCTGGCAAAAATGCAAATCTGACTATTTCAGAGTGCCTGGTGGGTAAGGCATGTGCATTGGTATTTTTGTGTAAACATGAGCTATTAAAAAAAATACACTATTACACTATTGTAATAACATATACACTACCTTTCAAAAGTTTAGGGTCAGATTTTTATATATATCTTTTTTTAAATAAACTGATACTTTCATTTAACAAGTGAAATAAGTGATTTGTAATGTCACAAAACATTTCAGTTTAAATAAATGATGCATAATAAGAAATGTTTCTTGAGCACTAAATCTTTAATAAAATTAGACTTCATGGCTTTATATTAAAAAAAAAATTATATATTCCTATATATTATATATATATATATATATATATATATATATATATAATATATATATATATATATTATACTATATATATATTATTTTTAGATTGTATTTTATCAGTATTACTTATTTTTACCATATTTTTATCAAATAAATGCAGCCCTGGCAATCATTTTAGAAAATTTAAAGTAATATTGATTATTTAAGGAATCAATTTTTTTTAATTTAGTGTATACTAATATACTATTCTAAAAGTGTTTGTTACTAGACAAATGCACACAGTGTTAGTATTTACACTGGGGTGCTAACAGTATGCTTAACTATTTAGTCTTACTGTAAATAAAATCTACGTCCCTACGTAAGAAATTTACTCAGGGTACGTTAATGCGAGCACTGAATACAATTTACTGAATTTCTATTATCAGATGCATTTTACAAACATGTTTCTTGTCTTATCACTTGTTGAAAGTGACCACACTGCCATCCTGTGACCGATCATGCAAGTACACCCTAAACACTGAAAGAAGAACAGGAGGACTCTGGGAACGATCTCAGATGATTTTAGTAGTCCAGGGTGAAACCAAAGCACAACGGTGCAAAATTAGACAGCTATGGCAACAGCAGCCTAGTGTGTGTGGGCATGTGAATGTGTGTTTGAACACAGCCGCTGCAATCATATCAGCACATGTGTGTGTGTGTGTTTAAAGCAGCTGCAGTCATTTTTTCTGCATACCTGCTCTTTTTGCAGTAGGGGCATATACTAGCCCTGCAGGCAGAAGAATATACAGTGAACAGCAGCTACAATCACTTCGGACTTAAGTGTGTGTAGGTATTTGTGTGTATAAAAAAAGGTGGACAGCTCAGATGTTTCATTTTCTTATCAGAATCTTATGAAAGTCCTACTTTTGGGAATATCCTTCCATGCATGTCCCGAGTACAGCGTGTGCGTTACCTGAGGCCACAGCAGGGCAGTGTCAGCAGTCGCATCAAGGCTAGCAACACTCTGAGAGGCAGCAGAGTGAACACGTACAGAAACACATCCAGACACAGGAAAAACCCAAACATCATCAGCTACAGAGAGAGAGAATAAGAGAGATCCGTTATAGTCCTGGATGTGCTATAACGTACTTCAGATGCTCCAGTATTACAAAAAACACCATTAAGCTTCATGAAAGTAGTAGATAAAACCTATCCACTATTTGTCAAGTATGTTATAGCGATTTAAGTCATTATTCACAGAAAACCCTCTTGATCAAACCATACATACAGCCTTTAGATGCATAAAGTTAGGTTTGATAAAAATAAAGTTATGTGACATGATAATTGTGTCACATCACTGATCCATCCAGAAATAATGTCTTACAATGAATAACCAATTTTTGTACAAATTATTAAAACAACATAAAACAAAATAAATACATTTTTTAAGTTTTAATAAATATTATTAAAAATACTAAATTAAATGTATAGTATAATAATCTATAATCCTAATGAAACTATATTGAAAATATAATCTATATTTCTATATTTGAGTTTAGATTTGCTTAAAATTTTGAAAAAAAAAGTACAAAATTTTACTTTTGTTTTACAAAAAAGTAAAAAAAAAAAAAAAAAAAAAATTATAAATATTATATATATATATATATATATATCACTCTATTTATTAAGAACCTTGACACAACAACCAATGGAGTGAGTTTGGGACACAAATGTATTCATAAAATATTTTTTCATTAATAATACTTATGTATAATTTTTTGTAATACTGTTTGGTTGCAGATAAATCAAACACATCAGCTGTAATGCACAGTGAAATAAAGGATGCTGTGCTATTATTTTACTTAGGTATTGTTGTTTTACGCGTTTTTGTTTGGTACCTTCTCCAGTTCTTTCGGGATGCGCAGGCAGGTGTAGACCTTCTCTCTCCGCTCGGTGTATTTGGCCTCATTATGTTCCAGAAAATATCCTCTAGTCAACTCAGCACTGATAAACCTCACCAGAGAGAGATCTGCACACAGACACACACATGAATGCGTAGGACAGCACAATGAAAGCATTTTACTCATTATTTAGCACTATCCTGTATCCTGTAAACACACGAGTGTGTGAACGAAAGAGGTTAAATAAACAAGTGTAGGAGCATAAACCTCTGTCCATTTCTCTCAAATACACACAACATATCATGATGTACCGCTATAAAAATACAGAGTTTTTTTGCCACCAAAAGTGGGTTTCAGATGTTTGAGTCCACTTGAGTGAAATTACTCTTTTAAAAATAAATTAGGATTTTAGAATTTAGTTTTCTAATATAAGACGGTACATTTTTCTTCTTTAGAGTAATTTACTTTCCATCGTGCTCTATTTTAAATCCTGTTTTAAATTGCATGTATATTTATTTACTCATGCTGTGTTCATTGTAACACTAAAATAATTCAGTATTTTAAATGACATGTTTAACCATGTGCAATAATAGAAAAAGGTTCAAACAAAGCAAAACGAATCAAAAAACTAAACTAAAAATAATAATGAAACAAAACAAAAAGCAGAGGCTCCCTGTTTGTTCATTTAGAGCCTATTCTTTCGAGTAGGGATAAAGTGCATATGTTTTTGTGCTACATTTTTTATTTTGCATTTTTCAAAACTTTGAACTTAAGTTTTAATTTAAAATCCCAGATTTTCCAGATGTGGAAAATCATTGTGCAAACCTAAAAACTACTTTAAGCAATCTTCTCGCAAAGCGCATTTTCTTCCCATTATGTTTACAATACTACAGCAGCAAAAGTTCTGTGATTTGATTAGGAACATAACAGACATTGATTTACAACAGCGCAGCTAAGTGACATAAAAGATCTATTTAAGCAGCACAGAAAGCGCTGGACTGTTTTTAGGGCATGTTTATGTTGACCTAAGACCATATGTGTTGTGATAAGGACAGGACAGCGTCCTGAGATAAACAGCACACACTGTGAACACAGTACTTACTTTCTATTTTTAACAGTAATAGAGAAGGATAAATTTGAGGATGAACACATTGGATGGGAAAACAAACAGAAAGAGCGAGAGAGCAAGAGAGATAACAGCTTTCTGCTGTGTGTTTAAGTGTCTTGTATGATAAAATGATTAAATGTATTATCCAATGAACATGAGTTCATGACAACGTCTACAAGCTTTTGACAAGAAAAACAAACAACAGGGAATAGAAGCACTTGTTTCATATATTATATCCATTTAAAATGAGGTTGTTTGGATACATTCTGGCTTCCTCTGGAACTTTTTAGGTCAACTGAACCCCTTTATGCAAAACATATTTACATATTTACATGAGATCCCTCATGAAGCCCAGTTTGGAAAAGCTTGTTTTAAACTCACAAAGCTTCTTTAAACCTCGTGTGAAAGAAAAGCTTCTGCAATTCTTGGATCAAGTAAGCTTACATAATCAAATATTTCATCCGGTAGCACCCTTTCTAAAATAAAACACCGTTTATGGCTTTTCAGTCCCATTATCTGTATATACAATTAATTTCTATGACTTTTCCAGTCATTAATAAGGATTGTTTTATCGTATAAAGATGCATATCAATTTTTACAGCCAATTGCATATGTACGAGATCTTATATTTGGATCTTATTAATTCACATTAATTTTTCCAATCAGGAAAATTACAACTTGGACCCACTTTATATTTGTTAATATGTCCTAACATTTAAATGAATCAATTGGTACTTACTCTGTATACACATGCTTTTACACTGTACTTTTATTTAAATTGCAATTAACCTCCGTAATTACATCTACGACCACCTCAACAGCAGCAAAAGTGTTTTGCAATACAACATGAACACAATATGCAAATTGCATTAATAATTCATACCCATTCAAATATGAATATAAATCAACGTTTTATGATATTTCTTAACGTGCATGTTTAAAAACTCCCAATAAATATTGCATTACATAATGATGAGAGTTATGGTTTCTAAGCAAACAGATCTGTGACAACACACCAGCTTTATTCCCAACACTTAATTAATATAATGTTATTATATGAGGTTATTATGAATTTCAGTGTGCTTTCATTTGCTGAATAAACGCCAGTGCACGTGCATTAATGATGGGGATGATTTAAGGGAAGATGCTTATGCAGCTCAGGTCTTTATTTCACATCTTCACACCTGATCAGCTGATTTTATCCTCGTGCTACTGAAGTTAGTCTCATTATGCAAGCGGCTGAATGGTATTTACGGTCCTTTAAATAAACCGATGGACGCAGAAATATCTGATCTTGTTAAAGGTAACGTTAAATAAGCACTAGTGACAGTATCAGCTCTATGTGTGTCCTTTTAGAAGCATGCCTTCGGTGCGTTCTAACGTTTAAATCTTCCTGATGTGTTTATTATGATGCTCGTGTAGGTTGAAAACAGCGCACAGCGCCGCTGTCTGTCACTCGTACCTGACACATTGCTCTTTCTCTCTTTGCATTTCGCCTTCCTCTCGTAAAATCCCAGAGTTTCTGTGAGGTCTGACGCGGCAGCTTGCTCCTCCGTCTTTCTGACCCCGCTGAAGAGTCGTTTCTCCCTCTCTTTATCCTCATTTTCGGTCTCATTTTCGTCCGCAAGACCTGCCGCTACCGAGTCAGCCATCTTCCGCGCAGACACAACATGCGTGCGTCACGGCCTACGTCACGACGCACGACTACAACTCCCATAATGCAGCTGGTAAATCTCATAGACATACAAGGAAACCCTCTAAACTGTGTTTTATCATTTATTCTTCTTAAATCAGTTTGGACAGGTCTTAGAATATAAGTATATTACTTGATACTTGTAATTACTTGTAATTAGACACCTGTGAATGCCCACAAAACTGGAAGAATTTCTGAGTGCATATAAATTATCATTTATTGCTATTGTGGGAAGAATATCATGTAATCGATAAAATAGCAACTGCAGTCTGATTATTTTAAAATGTAAATGTAAAAATAAAATGTGCATATAATGGAAGTCAGTGGTCACCAATATTTCTCAAAATATAATAGAATTTTAATTTTAGGGTGACTTTGTACCACATTTCTTTGACCACTAGAGGGGGTGAAATATTTATTTATTTATTTATTTATTTATTTATTTTTGTATTAACGTCATAGAATCAAATGCATAGCTTTGGCACTTTTTAGATTGCAAATAAAATACTTTGAGCCCTCGATTATTTTATTTTTTACATTATATTGATATCAATAACCAAACACAGAGTCTGATGTCATAACCAAACACATTTTATTAATGCAAATGATTGAAAACCATACATAAAATACACGACTAACAGCACAGATCTGCATGTGTTTTACAGTAGGCATTAAACTTTAGAGCAATAAAGATATCTGCATTTATGCTCACGATGGGACTTTTTTTAATTAAGTTGTTGTAGCGAAACCAAACAGTACGGTACAGAATGAAGCCGAGGCAGCCACTGAGCTTTAAAAAAGGCTGGAAAATTCTGATATGAATGAACTGATAGATCTGTATATTTACAAGGCTTGCAGTTGTTGTTGTTTTTTTTGTTTTTTTACTTTAAATGGTTGAAGCTGTATGTCTCAAGTATGGAATACCGTGTTACACCAACGTAAACGCAAGCATGCACACACACACACACACCGCTCTCTCCAGCAATTTCTCCTCTATAGATGAAAATACCCCCATCCCTTGACAGCACCGTTGCCATAGCTACCCACGGTCAGATCGCATCACTCCAACTGCTGCATTGCCATGGTATCAGGCTTACTGTCCTGGTTGCTAGGGTGCTGGCTGCTCCAGGAGCTGCCGTTTCCAAGTGTGGGTGAGTCGGTGTAGTCATGGAGACCGTCATCATGGAGACCGTTGACGGGGTCGTATTGTTCGTTCTCTAGGCGTGTGATCAAACGCTCGTCCACGTCCCACTCCCCTCCCATTAGAGAGGGCTCTCCCTACCACCTATCACATCCGACAGCGAGGAGTAGAGCAGAGTGAGGAGAGAGAGAGGGGAGAGAGAGGGGAGAGGCGGGAGGGAGAGGCGGAGGGAAGAGAGGGATGAGAGAGAGAGAGAGAGGGAAGAGGGCGAGGAGAGCTATCCGGACGAGACGGGAGTAGGGAGGGGGTGGATGTCTAGAGAGAGAGATAGCTAGAGCGGGAGCTACAGAGCATCTAGACGTAGAGCGGTGCGGGAGATCGCGCGAGAGAGCTCGCGGCGAGCGGAGTGCGAGATTTGAGCGAGAGATAGTAGAGTAGAGAGCGAGAGAGAGCGAGAGAGAGAGAGAGCGAGATATAAGAGAGCTCGAGCGGGATACGAGGATAGCATCTTCGAAGAGAGCGGCTCTGTGAGCAAGGCCCGCGCATTTGAGAGGAAACAAAAGGGAAGGCAGCGCGCTCGCTCAGAATGGTGGGGGAGTAAAAAGAGAGAGAAAAACAAAAGAAGGCAGAATAATTTATGGTTGTTATTTTCCGAAACCTGAACTTGTAATACTGATTATGCATTTATATATTTGAAAATGTTGGCATACACACAAGCTTTGTTAAATACGCAGTCATACACACACATGCACACAAACTTGTCTCCAGACACTAGCTCTTTGGTCTTTAATTAGATTTTTATTTTTATTTTTTCAGACAGAGAACACCTAAATAACAACATATGTGCTAATTAAGCAAATCTGCATTGCTAAGTAGCTCATTAAGACAGCACATGCTGCGTGATAACTGTCTGCATGTGTCACTCACCTAGCTAAGCTCCGCCTCCAGCCACCCGCCACCCCTCGTTTCCCCGGCGACACGTTTAGGCTGGGGACCAGAGACGGACAATACTAATTATCATCAAATCAATTACGGCTAATTAGTCTCAATTAAAAAACAATTATAATAATTAATTAATTAATCAGAGCAGACAAATGACTATATATATATATTTAAAATACTCTAACATTACAAATTACAGTCACACTGGAAACTAATTGTTACTTATTATAAACAGTAAAACAATAAAATTTGAAATATAATACATTGCATAGAAATATTACAATATGGGAAAAATAAGATAGGTTAGTTTGCTAAGCTGCTCTCTCTGTCCCTCCCTCTCTAAACTGCTTTATGTTATTTCTACACAGACACACTTACACACACACACACACACACACACACTTACACACACACACACACACACACACACATAAGTACAGACATCCAGACATTCTCCATATATTAATTTTAGTTTATCTCCCTTATATGATCTTTTCAGTGTGGACCACTGATTATCTGCAAGTATGTATGTGACTGCGTCTGTGTTCAGAATGGAATACTTGCTTACTATGTACTGAAAACTGTGCAGTATATACTTAATTTTAAAATTTTTAATTTTAATTTAGTGAATGCTGGAGAGTTAAATTTGCTCTTAAAAAATACATCATTATTATTTTCCATTTTGATTCCAGTTTTGTCATTAATAAATAAATAAATAAATAATCTTAGCTTTTGGTCATCCAGAAAATCTGCCAAAAGAGATTTTGTGACTAATATTACTTCATCCATAACACTGAAAATAAAAGGTCACACTGAACACATTCACAAATTTGGTTAAGTTGGTCCAATTTTTGTGGCATTTAAAAATGGTTTAAAATCATTTTATTTCAATACTCAAAGCAGCTGAAAAAAAGGAATAATTTATATCTCTTTAAAAAAATTTAGCTAAATATTTTGATTAAGTTTCATTTAATTTATATTATAATTTGCTTTTATGTTTTCCGTTATTTATTATTTGTAAGCAGTGCATCACTAAGTAATTAATACTGTCATTTAAATACTTTTCCCTTGAAAAAGTAAAGTAAGGGATTACTCTTAATTTTTCCTTACTTTACTTACATTTACTTCAGTGTACAATATAATACAATGTTATTGCATTAAATTATGTCTAGACTACAGAACAATTCTATTTAACATTAAAATTAAACATCTGATGTTAAAAGCTATATTTTTAATGTAACTCTCTCCCTGGTCAGTTCAAGAATAATTTATGCAATTTTATATTTTTATATTTATGTTTATCCTTGTGTTATTCAACTGGTCGAGGTTAATATGGGATTTTGGAAGTAATTAGTTATAAGTAATGCAATAAATTTTAGAGAGAGTCATTAGTGCAGTAATCTTATTATGTAATTAGTAGCTAGTCGTTACTTTTTTAGCGTAACTAAAATATATTTTATAAAATATTGTATATTTTATTTTAATTATATAAAAACATTTTTTTTTAATTGTTGATTTATTGTATAGATTTATTTTTTGGTTTTTAAAAGCTGCATCGTGGGTTTTGTTATTTGACTGCGCATTTTAATCTTTAGTTGAGCTGTGTATCCTGAAAAATTAGCATACTGTTCAAATTATACATACTACACACTGCAGTAATAGTAATAGTAGAATGGCAGTATGGTATATACACATTCTGAACATAGCCTTAGGGTAAACATCTGTGTGTGAGAGATGTACCTGTGAAGGAAGGTTGAAGTTATTGGCTGGGCTGCGCTTCTTGCTGTTCCCTGTGCTGCTATTGGATGCGCTACCAGCAGAGTTCCTCCTCCTCCGTCTCTTTGTTGCTGGTTTGGCTGGCTCTGCTGTCAATCAAAACATAAACGCGGCATAATGCAAAATGATATAAACATTGCATTCCATGCATGCTGTAAAACGAGTGAAATACACAGATATCTTATATACTGTACTTATATACTTCAGATATACTGTATATTTTAAAATTCTAATAAACACCGCAAATGAAATCAACAAAAGTGTTTTGGAGGACTTAACAAAGGTCATAAGATATTCT